>NC_135497.1:104434879-104524879 GCF_052857255.1 Amblyomma americanum
TTATTTAGGGCGTGCTTATACAAGGGCTATATACTATAGGGCTAACGGCGTCGGCTTGTGTATGCAGCAGGGATGCGTTCAATAAGTTCTGAGCGTATGGTATGACGCAATGCACTGACAGTATTGAAATGCGGCATCATTCTTTTGTGTCGTAATTAGCGGTCATAGCGTTCTTTCCTCTCTGTCCTGAATTGAGTCGCTTTTAGAGTCGTGTGTGGCAATGGCTTAGGCGACGGGCAGCGTGGACGGTGACATGAAGAAATTTCTTACTCCAGATGCAGCATCGCCGCCAAGATTTCATGAGTGCAAGAATAATGTGTACGGGTACAGTCTGTCGCCATCTTCTACTGTCTGAAGGGGGCAACTTTGTTCACATACGGCAGGGGTGCCTTTGGAGGGCCCAAGTCTCAGTAGACAGATTGCAGTAACCGCCGGGGGAATGTGCCTCCGAGTGGAAGACGCAGTCGTGAGCGACAGACGTGTGAAGGGTTATTCGTGTTGCTGTGGAATTGCGCATTACTGAGTCCGTGTAAACGAGCTCACATGAACATTATGATGTGCCGAAGAAGCTCGAACCACTAAACTTGTTGTCATGAAATACTAACTATGATGAGTAGCCGATGGCAATTTCTTTTACGGACTTTTGGTCACTGGGGTTAAACCTTGGATTGGACTCTCCGGGGCCAAGCTAAAAGCATGCCCTTGAAGCGCACGAATATTCCGCTGAGGATGCCATGAATTTTGCGGAAAGATGAGCAGATCACAATAACCATTTTCTGGGATAAGATTGATGTTCTGTCTGTCGATGACCTGCTTCGGTGAACTATACGATTCGGTTGTTGAGACAGGGGCTGAGAAAAATTTTTTAAAAAGGGGGCAGCGAGGATCACTGAGCATGAAAATTTTGTTCATTCATGAAAAGACCCTACACCGCACATTCTGAGTAGCGCAACATTCTGCACGCGGTAGTGCAGATCCGAAGTCGACAATAATAATAATAATTGGTTTTTTTTTAGGAAAGGAAATGGCGCAGTATCTGTCTCATATCTCGTTGGACACCTGAACCGCGCCGTAAGGGAAGGAATAAAGGAGGGAGTGAAAGAAGAAAGGAAGAAATAGGTGCCGTAGTGAAGGGCTCCGGAAAAATTTCGACCACCTGGGGATCTTTAACGTGCACTGACATCGCACAGCACACGGGCGCCTGAGCGTTTTTCCTCCATAAAAACGCAGCCGCCACAACGACTAGACTGTTTTCAGGACAATGGAAGCTCCTAGTGGCTTCTTTTGTTTTGACATTTGAATGACAGCATTCGGCGATACTATAGTGATCGTTCAATTATGATGAGCTAAAAGAAGCAATTGAGCATCCCAGGAATACGACAAAAGTTACTCCTCTTTTTGGAATCAGAAGTTGGTGTGAGAAGTGCATCGACAATGGCGTGGTCTGTACTGAAAAATAGAGATTAGCCATGCCGCGGTGGCTCAGCGGCTAGGGTGCTCGGCTGTTGAGCCGGAGTACCCGTGTTCGAACCCGCCCGCAGCGGCCGCGTTTCGAAGGAGGCGAAACGGCGCCAGTGTGCTGTGCGATGCCAGTGTATGTTGAAGATCGCCAGGTGGTCGAAATTATTCTGGAGCCCTCCACTAAGGCGCCCCTTTCTCTCTCTCCCTCTTTCATTCCCTCCTTCACACCAGTCCTGGCGGCACGATTGAGCCTGATAACTACTAATCATTGGCTCTAAGGAGCTCTCGAGTCCATAGCGGAAATCAAATTTATTGAACGCTCTCGGTATTTCTTTTTGTCTGCAGCATGTGTTGATGCACACACACTGCTGCGTGTGCGGAAAGTTATAAGACCGCATCATAATGATCATCGCTATCAATATAATCTACCGAATAAAGCCTACTGCAGACAAATTCCCTTGCTCTCCACGTAGTTACGGGGCCGTAACAGATTCTACAGTGTCTATGATCTATGTGTGCCACGTAGCATACGCATGGTAGATTGCCACTACGTGAAAGTCGGGCTCATTACGACGTGGCACGCACACGCAGTGATGCAGCTAAGTTTAGCGGACATTGCGTACCGGAAGTATAGAGAAGAGGTTCCGGTAACGGTGTTCTCACCTGTTTGTGTTACCCATCGTGCTAATTATATTGCTATAAGCCACTAGGTGGGCTCGCCTTCGCCACCGCGCTACGGGTCCTATCGAGCGCCACTGTACGTGCTTGTGCATAAATTTGACGCATTCTGATGTATTTGTTTTTTATGTCTGTCCCTCTTTTTCTACCATTATTCTCATATATTCCCCCTTATTCACTGGTGTGCAGTTTAACCAACACCTCTTTTTGAGCCGCCGGTCTTTCCCAAAGAGGTGAGGATTCAAGCCACAGTGGCAGTCTTTTTTTGGCATACATGGAGCACAGCGAAAGCCCGCGCACATATCTAATCGGCGTATCGCCGCCTGCTGCGTCCTGCACCGCTGAAGCTACCTCCTACGCTATGACACCTCCTATACCTCCTATGCTATGACATACCTCAATACCTCTTATGCTTTGACATAAAAAGCTCAATTTCTAGCCCTTTCGCCGAAATATCAGACCGACAAAAAGCTGCGTTTTCCGAGTTTTAGTGGCAGTGATGTTTTACTGGTCATCTGGACCCCTGGGCACACGAACACGCCCAAAAATGAGGCGGTTGGCTCTGAGGCTCGAGCCACACTTTTCCAAGCCCGGAGTACGTAGTCCTCACTCACACCTGACAACCTGGCAAACCCGCTACTAAGCTGCACGGAGATCACGCGGTGAGCCGAATTTTTTTTCCCATACCATGCGAGAATCTCAATAATGGAGAAGAATACGTAATCACGAGAATACAAATCAATGCTCTACCCTATCCAGTCTCTCTGAACAAAAAGGTATCTCGACATACATGATTCAGCCTGCCTCTTATGCCGGGAACCAGACACTATCTTTCACGTGACGTACTTATGGCAACGAAACTTCAGCTTTCAACCTATGAGTGTTGGGAGGCCACCCTGCGCAGCGAAGACCCCGCTTTCCAGAAGAACCTGGCAAAAACGGCAGGAGCAACGCTTCAGGCATTGGGCTGACGGTCTGAGCCCAATAAATGGTTTTCACCTGGTTGACCCATCAAGCTACTGCCATTTCCTACGTTTCTCGTAACCCAACGTTACTATCATTGCTAGTTACGCTGAACGCATTCAAGCACTTAGCATTCAACGTGCCGTCTGCGACGCAGTGATGAAAAAGGCCACTATAGTTGCAGTGTGTCATCTGATGCGCCAGATGAAATCGGCAGCAGGTGTGCTTGCAACGGCGTGATGTGCGCGGCTCCTCCGAAACACAACAAGCGCAGTCTGCACTTGTGTACCCTTCCCGGCCTAGTTTTGTGTTTGCACAGTTACCTATGAGATAAAGAACGACCGACTCGCCCAACGGCTTGCCCAGCGAGCTCTCTTCAACTCCTCCGAAGTACTCACCTCCTGCCTCGTCAGCGCACCTTATCCCCGGGAACACCTGCACTGCATGAGTACACATGGAAAACTCTCCTGTGTGCACCTATGCCAGGAGCCATCTGAACCATGTGACCACAGAAGCGCAGTCTCCACGGGGCTCCCACTGCTTCGACGCACCATCCGCCCCTTCATTGCACCTACTCTCAGGAGCCACCTGAACCAGGTGACCAGAAAAGCGTACTCTCCACGGGGCTCCAATTTCTACGACGCACCATCCGCCCCTTCAGTGCACCTACTGTCAGCGGCCACCTGAACCATGTGACCACAGAAGAGCACTCTCCATGGGGCTCCCACTGCTGCACCGCAACGCCCGCCCTTCAGTGCACCTACTCTCAGGAGCCACCTGAACCATCATCATCATCACCAGCCTGACTACACTCACTGCAGGGCAAAGGCTTCTCCGATGTCTCTCCAATTAACCCTGTCCTTTGCCAGCTGCATCCACCCTTTGCTGCAAACTTCTAAATGTCATCCGCCCACCTAACCTTCTGCCTCCCCCTGCTACGCTTACTTGCTCTTGGAATCCACTGGATCCGTTACCCTTAACGACCAGCGTTTATCTTGCCTTCGCATTACATGCCCTGCTCAAGCCCATTTCTTCCTCTTGATTTCGACTAGGATGTCATTAACCCGCGTTTGTTCCCTCACCCACTCTGCCCGCTTCCGGTCTCTTAACGGTACACCTACCATTTTTCTTTCCATGGCTCGCTGCGTTGTCCTTAACTTAAGCTGAACCCTTTTCGTTAGCCTCCACGTTTCCGCCCCGTGAGTACCGTTAAGGTACAGCTGTTGTACACTTTTCTCTTGAGGGATATTGGTAAACTGCCACTCATGATCTGAGAGAACCTGCCATATGCCCTCCACCCCATTCTTATTTTTCTAGTTATTTCCCTCTCATGATCCGGATCAGCTGTCACTGCCTGCCCTAAGTAGACCTTTACCACTTCCAGCCCCTCGCTGCCAATTGTGAACTGCTGTTCCCTTTCTAGACTTTTGAAGATTACTTTGGTTTTCTGCATGTTAATTTTTAGACCAAGCGTCCTACTCTGCGTGTCTAACTCATTGATCATGATTTTCAGTTCACTCTTATTTCCAACTGTTCCTAATTCAGGCCTCGGAATACTTGAACCATGTGACCACAAAAGCGCGCACTCCATGAGTCTTCAATTGCTTCGACGCACCGCCCGCCCCTTCAGTGCACCTATTCCCAGTAGCCACCTGAACCATGTGACCACAGAAGCGCACTCTCGATGGGGCTCCAACTGCTTCGACGCACCGTCCGCCCCTTCAGTGCACCTACTCTCAGGAGCCACCTGAATCACGTGACCAGGGAAGCGCATTCAACAGGTAGCTGCGGTGGCGCTGACGGACCTGACGTAACCATTACTAGATAGGGTCCTATCTAGTCACGTTTCTGGCGTGTCGAGAGCACTATACCGGGTGTTGCACCTAAGATGTTCGCAATTTTTAAATATAGGCTTTTTGAGTTTTAAGACCGCTTTTTAGTGCACTATAGCACTAGTGCCCCCAATCGCAAATTTCGAAGTTGTCTGTCCGGTCTCACCATGCCCACAGGGGTAGGCGGCAGTTCATTTAATGATTGGTCGCGAGAGGCTACTCGGGAAGAGCAACCCAAGTCGCACAAGCCCCACCGATGGCAGCACCTGCCATCGCAAGGCAGTGGTGCATCGCTTAACCGCTGCAGCACTGTGTCAGGTGTGGTATGAGGGCTCCCAGTGATCCATGAGCGTAAAATAGAAAATTAGTAATCCCGCATATACGGGCATTAACCTATTAACGCTATCACGTCGTACGCTAAAGGCGGAGCTTAAGTCCGATCTCGCCGATCTTTGTCTGAAGCCTGCTTGACCTTGAAAACCGAGCCTCGAATCGAAACCGAAGTACTAACGCAGCTAATTCGCATTTGGCTTCATCACTCTAAATCATCAGCCATTTTTTTCGGCATAGCATTGTCAGCAGTGCATAGCGCATCAGAATACAGCCAAGGTGTGCCAAGTAGTAGACTGGTTGACTAAAATTGAGTTGTTAACCTTTCAACTATTAGTGCTATGGCTCCTTCTTTATTGAGTGGCGTGTAGCCCACTGTAATAGCTATATCAGTTTTTCGAATTTCGAAAACGCAGTTACCCTCGGCGCTGTGGCCCAACGAATTTTGGCTATTTCGACAAGCTGCGTGCACTGGAGAGGTTGCTTTGCCTGCATGCTTCTCGAAAGCGCGTGTATTTTGGAACAATGTAGGTAAAATTCGTTGGGACATAAAGCCGAGGGTAACTGCGTTTTCAAAATTATAAAAACTGATTTGTATATTACTACATGCCTCTCAATAAATAGGGAGATCTAACGGTAACAGTCAATAAGTTAACAACTAGTGGTCGTTCACCAGCCTACTAGATAGCACATTTTAGGTGCGGTCTGACACGCTATACTGATGACACTGCTAATCCGGAAAAAGTGCTCTTCTAACTTAAAAAGCCTATTTTTCAAAATTTCAGAAAATCCTAGCTGAAGCATCTGCAAAACCTGCAGAATAGAGGACCACTGTAAGAAACAAAGGCAATCACCATGCGTAAAGCGACGCCTCTGTGATTAATAGGGAAATAAAGGAATAAGCTTGCCACGCTGAGTTCATCACGGTATATACATGGTCATTGAAACACTAAAAAACCGAGCTATCTGTCAATCCGCGCGCCGTTCACAATTGCAAGCATTACTCACAGACCTACAGACTCAAGCTTACACCTGACTCAGCAAGACAACTTTAGAACCTGCATTTCGCATTTCGCTTAGATTGGAATTGCAGGTCACTTATGCTGACTGTACGGAAAGCCGAGTCAAGGCCGCTCTATTGAAGCGCACAAGCTGTGCTTCCTTCCCTTCCGTCAAGCGGCGCATACTGAAGGGTTCTGACAGGCGCCGCTAGCGACCTCCTAGCCTGCGCCTGAAGTCCGAATGGCACTTGTTAGCTTACCTTCGGTCCATGCTCCAGACGTCTCCGTCTTGGTGACGCTCATTCGCCGCGCACCTCGGCTTGTACAGCGGAGATGCGCCCCTCTAGAGCCAGAGCAACCGGAGAAGCCTCGGTTCCAATGGCTTCTGGGTATTCCGGGTCTTGAGCCTGTCTCCCCCGCCATCTTTCTGAGCACGATCCGGGCGTACCCTGCAGCCGCAATTCAGAATCACCTCCTTGTCCTTCTTCCGACCTTTGCCGCCTCCTCGGGCGTCTGGGTGGGGCTTGGATGGGGATGAGGACTCTTCTCGAGAGCCGAAACATTGACCTCGCAGACGCGCGAAGAACCGCTTCAGACCCATCGTATGTCTTGACCAGCAACGCCACCCTTTCACTTCTGTTTCCTCTTCTGGTCGCCTTCTTCCTCTTCTTATCATTTCCTTGTAGGCTTTGCCTGCTGTTGTCACGAATAAACAGCTCGCCCTATCTTCTACACCCCTGTTTTATTCATGCTCCACCGCATTCGCCGAGGGCCGCCGCCTAATTCAGTTTAGGACTGTGGGGCAGCTGCGGACACTTGCTCGTAGGGCTAGAGAGAGTTGAGATGCGACGCGTCCACCCGTTTTCCCCACAGTACAAAAATAAGGTGTTCCGAGAGCCATGAAGAGGTCTACAGCGAGGAGAATAGATTTCCATACAGTCTCTAGAGAAGCAGATCGGGTCAGGCAAACTGGATTTATTAAAGGTGAGCAAAATTCCTTGCTTTGGTTAGAGCAGTAATGCAAGCCAAAGGGCGCGCACTAAAGCCCTTGTTCATGGATAAACGGAGGGGGCATTACTTTTCTACGATACTGCAATTTAACAGAATTATCCCGACTTAGAAACTGCCCGTTGAACGGCCACCTGTGCAGAAAGACGCGCTCCTGCATTTCACTTCACCGACAGCCTTAGATGCCGTGCAATGAAAGCATCGGGCTCCGAATTCGAATGTCGCTCGTCACTGTTCGTGCAGAACACTGGTGCTTTAAACCGAGCATAGGACGCGGTTCACAATGGCTTCGAAAAGTGGACCAGCTACGAGGGCGGATTCGTGTGTTTCGCGGTAGTGTGGGTTGCGCCTGACTTGGCAGCGCATATTTTTTCCAGGACGTGGGTGTCAACCTTCCTCGCATCTCGGCTTCTTGTAACCTGAACCGAACGGTCCTTTGCGCGCGAATGTTTGCACACAACGCATTACAGTTAAAAAAAAAATAGCGAGTCTCTCTTCCCCAACCGCTTCCCCTGGTGGCGCTGTGGCCCTCGTTACTCATGAATTACGCGCGTCATTATGCGGGGAACTAGGACGCTGCAGGAGGAGACGGCGAAGTGGCGCGAGCCGCGGCGGCCATTAGCCTGCGCCCGCCTGTCGGGGGCGCCAGCTTTAAATGATGAGGTGACATTCGTCGCCAGCCCGGCGTAAGAGCGGCTCATTTTGTCACGCGCCATTTACTCGATTCGGACCTTTTCGAAAGATTGGCCAGCAGCGCGGCAGCGAAGAAAATGAAGCAACGCCCCGCGCGGCCGCTGCGTGTCGCGGCGGAGCGGGCCGCATAACGGACGCAGGGGCCGAGAATAATCCTTAATGCCCGCCCTTCAGCGCCGCTTTCTTCGCCTCGCGCTCGGCCAAATGCCACGGGGGCCACGTCGGGCCCCGGGCCTGTTTAATTGCCGGCGCCTTTTTAACAGCGAGGAGCCGCCGGTGAAGATTGCCCCGTAGGCATGCGCGGCGCGCCAGACAGTTTGACTAGCACGAGGCTGTTTGTCTTTGCCTTTTCTTTGTCACGCGCTTAAAGGAGGTCGAAACGGTGAAGAACAGCGGCGACCGCACAAAAATGTAGCGCTATAGTTCAGCGAAAGCCGCTAATATACGGAAAAGCCCGGAGCACACCGACGCGAAGGGTCGTTTGAATGAGCAATTAATCAACTGAGAACACGTGAACGTAAAATTTCTCTTTACAAGCGGAGAGCATATTCAGGTTCGCAGTCACATTCTCGGTAGTAAAATAGCGCAATTCCTGAAGGTGCGAAGTAATGTGCCGCGTAACAGGGCCTTCTATAAATACCCACAATGCGTTACCGACGCTATGCGCGCAAATGTAGAACAACTCTCGATACATTTTCGGGCTTATTTCAGTGTTTCTTGCAGTCGTTTCAATATAATTTATCCATCGGTACTCATAAACTGCGTAATTAAAAATCTCCCAGAATTTTCTCCCTCTGGTGCGGACAAGTTACAAAGATGGTTGAAGGCACCACCAACTCACCCCACCAGAGCGCCCACTACAATGCTTTCATCGGCGACGTCTGCTTCGATCCACATGAGCAGGAGGTACCCGCGAGTGCTTATGCCCTGGGGAAAGTCCCTTGTACAACCGTCGCTGTGTATTGCAAATACCGCTATGAGGCAGTTTTCTTGCAATACAGTCGAACGCGGATATATAGAGCTCGAAGGAGATCAGAAGTAGTTTGCTATATCGATAATTCGATTTATATAAAATTGTCATAGATAAGCTTACCTGCAACCTAGAAGCAAGAATACATTGCACCCACGCTAGTGACGTGCTTCTAGCAGCGACGTACAGCCCGTCGGCGTGCTGGCGCGTACCGCTCGCTAGGCGTTGCTATAGGTCTAACCTGCTTCGCATCGAAGCCACAGCGGACGAGTTTTTGGGACAACTATAGCCACTATACCTGTCATAAGATGCCTAACCCTGTCACCAGTACGCTATAAATAAAATAATCGGTCATCAAAATTAAGGTACATTAATTTCCCCAACGCCTTCGGCAGCATAGCGAGCGCCGTCGCCAGGCTTTAGAGAGTTAGGTTGCCTTCACCACATGGCAGCAGTGTGGCGTGGGAAATGAGAACAAGCGATCGAAGGCCGCCCTAAAGGACACCCCGCGTTTACCTCGTCACACGGCTTCACAGCGCTAGTGTTGTCAGCAGGTGCACAAGGACGCGCAGCCGACCCGTCTCCGCGGGCGAAAAGGGATCGAAAGCACCGCTATATCTGCCACTTGCAGGGTTGCGGCGCACAGTTCGATATATGCAACGACCGGCAAAATTGCAGTTCGATACACTGCGCGACTTCCCTATATACTTTCATACAGGATTTACAAGGGGATGATAAGCGGGTTCGATATAGCCTGTAATTATAAATATCCTGGTTCGATATATCCGGGCTCAACAGTATAGGAGAGAGAGCACATCCGCGACAACGGTAAAATAAAAGACATTACTCACGAAAAACGGAGCATGCTTACGCATGAATGACCGATGACTGTGTGCGCAGCCGCATCTGTGTTAGACCTGCCTTTGTCTAGCTTACAACACTCTAATGATGGCGGTAGGAAGAGAAAGAGAGAGAAATACTGTTTATGGTGACAAGGTAAGCCCCCAGCATGCTTTTGACATGTTGCACCAGGCACCAGTTTGTCGGCTAGGTGTTCCGATCGTAGCCAGGCACGCCATGTGGAGGGCGGGGGATAGGGGAAGTCGGGGATTGCAGGGCGATGGAGCATTGGAAGTTGCAGTGTTCTAGGTTGGCGTATGGGTGGGGCCAGTTTGGGCAAGAGGAGTCGGAGCGCACACGAAAGAGGAATAATCTGGTGGAGAGAGGAGAGTGCTCAGCTGAATTTTTCGGAGGATGAGGGTGTGAGTAATGGAAAGACTCGGGTTGGGGGACGGAAGTGTCTGCAGTGATTCATACAAATGAAAGTAGTGTTGCGTGATTTGCTTCTTGTAGAGGAATGCCTCATCACCAGAGAGCGGACTTGAGCAGGGGATCGCAGATAATGTGCCAGCTCATTGCTTGAAATCCCAGCGTGGCCAGGTATTCGCTTAACGGTAACTGTGGCGGGCCCAAGGGAGAGGAAGGCGTCAGAGACTTGATCTTAGAGGTCTTCGGGGAGGATGTGGGATTGGAGAGGTCTGTGGTATGATGTAAAAGGGGGATGAGGGAACGATAGGAAGAGCTAGCCTTCAGAGATCACGAAACTGTGCTGTCTACAAGTATTTTGGTGTCCTTTTACGTCCTAGATACACTAGCGGCAATAGTGGTAAATGTACTCCAAAATCATCAACGATACTTTTTAGTCTGAATACGCGGCAGGAATTTAGCGAAAACAGCTGCACTAGGGATTTATGTATTGATAATTTGCATGCCCTGGCAGTTATTGCATGTACGCAATTGCATGTATGAAATTTTGTACACAGCGAACTCTTAGCTGTTTCAGGTAGTACACTACGCTTTGCAGTGATTTCTTTACTTTAGGCGAATTCAGGGCTGTTCTTACCGTAACTGATATGGTTCTTATTGATCTAATGAACCTAGAAATAATATTCCTCAAAACAGTTACCTCGGCCGCGAGTGCTTCGAAGTAGTAGTGGAAGTTGACTTTGTTATTTTATTTCGGATTTGTCGTTATGTGCAACTTCGGAAAAAATAGGCTGATCTTTTAATTTCTTTTTCAGAAAATCCGGGGGATTGAAACGAGGCGACAATTTTTAAGAACCTCAATTTGTGCATGGTACCTGGTACGCAAAAAACGTCTTAATGAAACGGACAAATAGTATATGCAGTCTATGCAATCTATGTGGGCATACTAGAGAGAGAGATGTAAACATTATTCAACCCAGAAGTTTTACTGCAGTAGAGAAAGCCTATTGTCTTGTTTTGCGACAAGAAACACCCACTGATAATTTTCTGTAGGTATACATACACAGTTATGTACAGAGCGTCACGATGATCCCAATATTGTAACATGCTACTGACGAGTAAAGAACCCGGGAACTGAAGCGACGCCAAGCCAAGAAAAGCCGAGAACGCTACGCTCACGCTTGTAGACTTGACTAAGAACAAAAAAACACTAAAACTAAACGAATTAGTGTTCCATACCCTTTGAGGGTGAGCGAGACACTTTCACGCATTTTCACAGGCTATGGTTTGCAGATTTTCATTGTGCCAACCAGCAAGCTAAAACAACAGGTGATTCGCATTAAAGACCGGCTAGAACGCTCCACTTACCCCGGCGTAGTGTTCAAGATAACTTGTCAAGGCTGCGATGCTGCCTATATAGGGCGAAATTGGGAGCTATAGAAGAAGGCTTAAATTAAGAGCATCAAAATGACGTCAGGAGCGGCCGCTCTACATCTAATTCTTCAGCGGCGAGCACAACGAATCAGCAGGACGATGCGTCTGTCATGGCCACAGAGAAAAAAAAAATTGATCATCGTGCCTTTTAGAGTCATTTCATGCACATAACATACATAACACGAAGCATGCTCTTAACAAAACTCGTCAAAACCTTCCAGAAATGTACAATCGTTCACTGCGCAATTTCAGCCGTATATAAGACATCGTCGTTCTATCCAGCGCTCTGTGGGATCAAGGGAACCGGACGGGCCCCGAAACCCCGTGTTTTCTTTCGTCAATTGTCTGTGAATGTATGTTCACCATTTCCTCAAAGCAGCGCTTCGAGGTGCGCCTAGGAATGCGCGGCTGATTTTTCCATTTGCTCACTCTTACTTCTACTTAAAAATTTTCCCGTGCTGCCTTGCTTGTTGTAATAGAAATTAACTGCGTGGTGCGAATGAAAAGTATACTGAAGAACCCTTGGAGATCTGGGCGGGAGAAAGTCCCGCGTCTGGACTGTGGAGAAGAAAACGAGAACTACATGGAACAGGACTGTAAGACTTGTCCCATCTTTGAGGGTGCGATCGAAGAAGGGAAGGAAAAGATGCCTTCAGGCCAAGGGAAATATACTGAATCATTTGTAGCAACAAAAAAGCTGAACTCTGCTGTCCTCCAACAGACACTGTATGCAGAGAAAAACCTTTCAGCCCACTGGATTCACGCGGCACTTCCTGGCCGCTGAGTTTTCAGCGTGCTCTCTTTGCTACGTTTGCTGCAGAGCAAGGATATTCGAGCTGACGGGACCATACTGAGCTGCACGCAGAGCGTATGACAACGAACGCGTTTATAAATTAGCGGGCGCTATGAGCACGCTGTGTCACCTATGACGGTGTAACGGCAGTTTCCTCGAAGAACGGCAATGCGGACGCAAGAGCGTATCACTACTCGAAAAAAAAAAAAAGTGGCCACGCATGCCCCAGCATGGCTCTAACGGATACTACGACCCCGTATATAGCTACTGCTCACAAACGTGAAACCACTCATAGCCAGTTTGATGGTTCCTTGAGGGTCACAGTCACGAAAACAGGTATTTGATAAAGCTGTCTTACTTGACAAAAGTCAGCAACTCTTTCTGTGTTTTACACTCGTTAGAAGCATGTTACAATATTGTGATCATCGTGGCGGTCTGCGCACAAACGTGTACATACCTGTAGAAAATGAATAGTGGGTGTTCTAAGTTTGTTGAAAAACAGGATAATGGGCTTTCTTTAGGCCTGCACTGACTATTTAAAGCAAAAAAAATGTGCTTCTATTAAACGCGGTATCTTTAAGGGGCTCAAGGTAATTAGGACCTGTACCTGGCGCCTGTCACTGGGTACGACGTAACTTTTTCTCCAATATCATAAGAATTTTTGGGGAACAGCTGGCGCATTGTCAGCTGTTTTGATTTATTTACACCCATGCCTTTTGAAAGCACACATTCGTTTTGTGT
Source organism: Amblyomma americanum (assembly GCF_052857255.1). NCBI lineage: Eukaryota > Metazoa > Arthropoda > Arachnida > Ixodida > Ixodidae > Amblyomma > Amblyomma americanum. The sequence goes on from NC_135497.1 coordinate 104,448,050, forward strand.
AACTTCTGGTCTCACAACCTTAAGCACATAGTCATCGCTACCAGTGTTGTTTTAGTTTGCAGGTAACCTTACAGGCATTGGACACAGTGAAACGAACTCAGGTCAGGGAGAGCAACCGCTCCTATGTCTCACTCCCGAAGGCTCAGATGCGAACCCCACCTCAAAATGTATACGACGTGACAGTGTCCTTGCATGTAACGAAGTGCATATTGTATACTGAACAGTTTCGTTGCTTAAGCGGCAAGCAAACTCCCTAATCACATTACCGCGAGAAAAACTCGCAGAATGCGGAGTAGGTACGGTGAACTTTACTAGGGTCTGCTTTTTATGTTTTTACCTCATGCGCCATTTCTCCTGACACATGTTTTCTCGGTATTTCAATTGGCCTGGTTCGTAAGCTGTAACCACAAGAAGACTGGGAAGGCCTGCGGGACTATCTGTATATTTAGTCATGCTGTACATTCCTGGAGTGCGTGCACTGGCCATTCTTCCCTCTGTGGTGTTATTAAAGCCGTTTTCAACCCAACAGCGTCCTAATGTCTTCATTTCGCATGTCGAGGGTGACCAGCCGGTCTGCCTTGAACCCGTGTGACTTTACTTACTCGGTATTTGTCTCTTGGTGAAGCCGATAAACACTGGTGGCCCTTTCCTCGGCAGAATTGCAACAGACGTGTCACAGTCTATCACGCCTAGGAATAATCCGATTGAAGTCGTGCCACATCTGCGAGACCTTCCTGGCGCGCAGTGACGGGTAAAGGAAAACTGAATCGGTTCTCGGTTGCTTCTGAAGTTTGTGATTTTCTTTCTGCTACTGACTCGTACTTTTCCTTATCTTCATTTGTTTACTTTTCCTTAAGTTGGTCACTGAATCCTAGTGACAGGCCAAGTAGCTCATGGCACGGCACCTTGCACACAGCGTAGTAGTGGACCGTCTGCCACGTCTCGTCAAACACGACGAGCTGTAGTCAAACAGGCCTCGGGACGCGCGGCCGACGTTTGTCCGCTGCCTGTGGCCGACGTCAGACTGCTCACGCGCCGTCCTTCCGGGCGTCAGCGGGGCCCCCCCGCGCGATCACGGCGGCGGCCAAGCAGCCAGTGGACACCCTGCACTTTCGTCAGCTTTTTCGCCGCCATCGGGAAACCGGGAACATCGGCGGCGGCGCTCAAGATGAAAGCGTGCCTTAAACTGGAGGGGGCATGTTTATCGGCGGGGGAAGAAGGATGGCAGAAGAGGGCGCTGGGCGTGGAGGAGCTCTTTCAGGCAGCCCTGTTGTCAGGGCGCCGCGCGTCACGGAGGTGCGAGAAAGGCGGGCGGCCGCCGCCGCCGCCGCCGCCTCATTGTGGGGGGTCGCCGCCGACGCCGAGGAACCGCCGCCGCCCCACCGATGAAGTTGCAACGCGGCACCGCCGACCGGCTCCGTGCCGCTCGGTGCACGCTCCGCCGTGGGCTGCCCACCGAGCACGAGCAGAGCGTCGCTCGTTCGCTGCGCTGCTCCGGCCCCACTCGACTATCCGCGAGCGATTGTTTGCCTCTGCGGCGGCGCAGGATTGCTCCGTACGTTGAAGCGGATGGGGGCGATGAAAGCAGCAAGACAGAGCAGTGGCCGCACAACTCAACTGTTGATTGGCACTGTTTTCTACTGGAAAGAAACGAACACTCAGTTATTGGAACATCAGCATCGCACCATTTATTTTTCTGTGCGGTTCTCGTTTTTGGATTGCTTAGCGTCGTTTATTTATTTATTCAAACAAATTATGCCCAGTTTGCCTGGACTTGGAACTAAAATAATATCCTTACCTGACACGATTACCTGATTTTTCGCATGCCTTGTAGATCTTCTTGGGACACATGGTCGTTTGTGTAGAAGTGGTGCAGTTTCGGAGCCGGCTGCTTAATCGCATAGCAGTGAATGTATGTGACGTGAACAGAAAATAAAAACACTTGCCGAATGTCGCAGTACGCCTCACTGTGAAGGTATCCTATTATCCTATGTAGTTATCCTTTTGTCAGTGTGATTGTCTGTCTTATCGCATATAGTTGAAGCTGGAAAACGGAAAATGCCGAAAAACCTTTTCACGTTCCACTGCAGGCTACAAGCATGAAATTCCTCCGTATGGCGGCTACCCTTTTTCCGGTTTCTATGCTGTGAAGATGCAGAAAGTTCACGGCGAAGCTGATCTGCGAATCTAAAGGCCCAGGCCCGGTAGCGCGACTCAGTCCCTCGACTCTATGTAATGTGCAGCGTATGTAGTGTTGTGGTCGACAGCGATGGGCGCGACTCAGTCCCTCGACTCTATGTAATGTGCAGCGTATGTAGTGTTGTGGTCGACAGCGATGGGGCCACTAAATGTCCTTCGGTGGACCTATTACGCTGGCATGAGATACTGGCATCTAAAGTTCGCCCTTGACCCGTCCTGGTGCGCTCAGGTAGTTTTCATTATGCCGTAACCGCTACCGCTCGTAATGAAACTTGGAAATCCTGCGGACCCTGTAAACACCCATCGCACATCAATCATTGTACACAGACTGCATGGGCCCCATAAACGACAACATCGACGGCGAGTTCACTATCGCAGAACTAAACATTGCATTACTTCAAAACAATAAGACGACGGCACCGGGCCCTGACGGTATCACATATACTCTTCTCCTAAACCTGCCTGACGCAAAGAAACGCTGCTCTCTCACATAAACGAGCATCGGAACACGGGTTCCCTCCCAAAGGAATGGAGAACGTCGCACATAACCATGATCCCAGAACGAGAAAAGGCAGCCGTACTTAGCAACCTCAGACCAATATCCTTAACGTTATGAGTGGCCAAAACAATGGAACGTCTGGCATTGAACAGACTAGAAAAACACCTCGAAAACACGAAACATTTTCCGCACCAGCTCATAGGGTACCACAAAAATATCTCCACGCAGAACTTATTTCTCATACTACGGAGCATGATTCTGCAGCCCGAGGCAGCACAGGCACAAGCACTTCTCTTAATAGGCATAAGAAAGGCTTTTGATAACGTTACACACGATCACATACTGCAGTCCGTTCACCACACAGGCTGCTATACTGACAACCACATAAGCAGTTTCCTTAAAGGTAGGATAGCCCGCTTCAAGGCCGCGCATTCTCACTCATTCCCAGTCAACATTACCCGCGGAACACCTCAAGGATCGATTATATCTCCCACCCTCTTTAATCTATGTATAACAGTATTATCCACGCAGCTAACCACCATCCCCAACCTTCATCACACATTCTACGCCGACCACATTACCCTGTGGTGCGAAACCGGATGTCCAGGGGACATTGAAACGACCCTCCAGGAAGGCATAAACACCATAGTGTATCACTTGCACAAAGCCGGACTCCAACCTTCAGCAGAAAAGTCGGAACTCCTCCTGGTGAAACGAACACAATACCGAAAGAAAACCAACGCCCTGTTACAACTCACCCTACTCGGCAAACAGGTGCCAAAGATGTCATCGTGCAGAATACGCGGACTCATAATACACAACAGCAACAATGCAAAAGCTAACGTTTTAGAATTTCAGAAAGATTGCCGAAATCTCATACACCTAATAAGACGGATCCTTAGCAAAAAACACGGACTTAGAGAAAAACAAGCAACGCAGCTCGTCGCTGCACTCGTGTATAGCAGACTCCTGTACACCGCCCCGTATCTAACACTAACACTTATACTAAAACAAACTAGAAAACTCCAATCTTCACTCAGCACCCTCTGGGTCTACCCATATACACATCAAATGAGCGACTTCGACACACTGGCCTCATTCTCACTCTCGCCGAAGTAACACAACAACATAGAGACAGGCAAGTAGCTTGCTTGTCTTGTACAGAGCACGGATGCGACATCCTGAACCTAGCGGGCATCACTACCATCAACTTGACACCAGTCAGCCAAAACCCTCAGCTACCGTGCAACATCGCATTTGCAAGCATACCTAGAAACATGTCGCCACACCTCCATGACGGTCGACGTCAAGCACATGCAACCATCACCACAGAGAGATGTATGACGATATACGCGGACGCCACACGCTCTAATATGGGGTCATACGTGTATACAATATATTGTTGGGGACGAGGGGTTCTTGAGTGAGCTGACTCTTTCAGCGCCGCAGGTCCCTTCTCCGAATGACGTTGTCGGACTTGGTTATGAAGGAAACTGTACAGGGCGTTTATTTTACATTATTTAAAACATTTTGGAACCCATTGGAGGGTGATGGGGGAAGGTCGGAGGATCTGAGCAGATCTGAGGATGATCGAGGATTCTCTTCTCACGGCACTCGTCGTCCGGTTTAAAAAGGGTCCGGTCCCTAGGATTCCCCAGGTTTGAGGAAGTCTTCGCCAGGTTGGGCGTGGCCTAACTTGCGTTGTCGTACACATACACACAAACACACACCACTTCACATAGGGACACGCCCCCGTCACATGCCTCGGCGGAGAAAGAGGGTGCCGCTGGGCAATCACCCCCACCAGAGAGAGCGTTGTCTTCGCGTCCGAACGACAGTTCTCACGCTCAAGCCGGACACGTCTTCCGGGAAGTCCGAATGGGCGAGGCGCCGGCGAGCAGGCATAGTTGAAGGGGTGAGTCACCCCCTGCTCGGTTCTGGCGGTCGCTAACTGCCTCCGTGCCGCACGATCTTCCGGGAACAAGGTTTACAAACGGCAGTGGAATCCTCCGTCTCGAATCCAATAAACCACGTGAGGACCGAGCGTGGGAACCCAGATGCCTATCGCCGTGCAGGGACCCCGGCTGCAGGTGTCCTGGCCGAATACGCAGCTGAATCAGATCACCGGCTGTCGCCAGAAACCTTACAATATGCACCCGGACAGACAGAACCAATCACTCGCACAGCTGGGCCATTTTCCAACCCTCCCAACATAACCACTCTAGAAACTGACGCGATAATATATGCCATACAGGAAGCATCTTTACTCACTAAAAACCAGACCACTAACATCAACCTCTATACCGACCCCAGAAAAGCCATCCGCAGTTTACAACGCCGACCACTGGAAACTCATCTGCGTGCCATTCTAGTAGCATCCTGTAACAGCAATCCGAACATCACAGATCACCCTGCGTTGGATACCTGGTCATGCTGGGGTAGAGGGGAAATGAGTTGGTTCATCAAAGGGCCCGCGAAGTTAATATCCGGGCGCCCTCGATGCCCTGGCCAAATACAACGTCAGCGAAAGATGCCGTAACGTACAATGTGCAAATATCCAAACGCTACCAGAACACCAGGGAAAACCGCACAATTTTACCCCAACCTCACCCGTCACTCAACACGGAGCAAGCACACGTCCTTCACAAAATTCAAACTAACACTCTCCTCACCCCTCTAATGCTCTGCAACTTCGGGTGGCGTTACACAGCTCACTGTCCCAACTGTCCGGAGACGAAGGCAGACACAGAACACATTCGCTACTGATGTGACACTGCCATTACCTCTCCTTATTTCCCTCCCCTCCTTCCTGGAGTACTTGGCTTCAATGCCAGATGATCAGCGGGCCTTAGCGGAGCAAGCGCTCTTCACTTTGCCTTACTGCTGGCCTCAAATAAAGTTTTTCCTCCTCCTCCTTCCTTCCAAATCACTGGTGGGCCATAAAAACTCTCGTCCTTCCCACTGTGGAAGTTCGGATTCCGCGGGTGCTACGCTACAAGAGCCCCACTACACGGCTTAAAGCGATCCCCTAAGGGATGTATTTTGCTCAGTCAATAGCGGAACAGACACTCTTCGAATCAGGAAGTAGAACTGCAGTTTGTTTGCTTTTTGACGAAGCAGATGTTAACGTGGTTCCAGTAAGGACACCATGTGCAGCTGACACGCGCCAGCACGCGTTATCGGCATTTCATCTTGGCAAATTTCTAACCAATTAGGAGGTCGGTACAGTCCAATTAGGGCAGAGCTGAGCACCGGAGACCTCTGTACTGTGCGCACTCTCGGCTGAGCGACTACATTCCAGAGAGGTAATTTCGGTCTGCGTAATGTGTGCGCGGATACACTGCGGAAAATACGGTTACTGGGTTTTCATTTCACGCCCTTAGAGCCTTCATAACATGCAGGCGCACTGTCTGTACTGGTACGTCATTTTGTGAATGTCGTGAAGAGTGCGTTACAGGGTCGCCCACATTAACTGATGCATTTAGTTCCCAAAGGATCACATCATTCTTGTGCGCGTGAATAGATTTTTATCTTTTTTTCATCGGCTGGGGTACGTTTGCTGTAGTTCTCAAGAGCCAGTTGCGCCAAAGAAATCGCGTCAGAGGCGTTTGAAATGAGTGGATTAAATACATTCAACTTAATCGCACAAGCACAAACTCGCTTGTGGATGATACGCCAGACTCTCTTGAAGGTGGCTTTCCTCGATATCTCTAGCGAAGAGCGTTTGTTCATATTCAAAGGGTCCTCGTGAAGCTGAAATGAGAAGCCGAGAATAGTGTCTTGTCAGCCAAGAATAGCGTTAAAAATACTCACGCATGCAGGCACACGCACACAAAGAATCACCTGACAGAGTTTCATGTCAAATTATGCAGTACACCTATCTGGCTCCACGTGGGAGGCTGCTAGTTCTCGAGTGAGGCTGCGATTTTCTTGGTTGTTAAAGGATGCGGCATCAATAATGAGCTCCACTTGAACAATGCAAGCTCAGCGTGAAGAACCATTTGTAATCGAACTGCGCCGCTTGAAGTGCACCTAACCACCTCGCGGCGGGCGTTCCGTGCCCTATGCGTGCACGACACGCAGCACTGAAGATGAGTGTGGGGCGAACCCGAGGGCTGGGAGCAGAGTTCGGTCGAGAGAGGCGGAGGCGCTCTCGGAGAACGGGTGGACGCGCCGATAGCGAGGGACACGCCTTGGGATCACCTGGCGGCTCGTTTGAGGCGCCCCGCGTGCCCCGGGCGGCCGCGCTCGATTGTGCGCCCAGCGCGTCCCGCGGCTCGTCGCCCACCGGCGCACGGCTCATCAGCCGCGGCGGCGGCAAGTGCAGCATGAGATCGGACGCGCGGTGCTGGCTGCCCAGCCAACGAGGAGGTCTGACGCGCTTTGAGGCAGCTTTTGACACGTCGCAGGCATTCATCACCCGCTAAACGAAGCCGGACGCCCGGCGGGCGTTCCATTAGAGAGTCATCCGAGCAGCCGCAGCGGCAGGAGCAGCAGCAGCCAGAAGGGATGACAAATGCGAGAGGCCGCGGTGCGCCCGTTGGCATCGGCGGCCCGGGGTGTGTCGAGCGCAGCATCAAAGGCGCCGCTCGCTCGTGCGCAGGCGGAAGACGGCGGCCGCCGCTCCGCAAACGAATCACGAGCCGCAGCAGCGCCGCCGCCAGTGGGTGGTCCCACGCATGCCCTGCACGCCGCGGCGCCCGATTAGGAGAAAGGCCCCGGAGACCCCTCGCGCCCAACGCCACTAATTACTGGTGCCTCGAAAGGGACGGTAACGAGTCAATTTTTCCTGACGCGGCCGGCGCAGCCGGTTGAGGTGTCCGAGCCCTAATTGTGATGGGAGTCGACACGTGAGCTGTAAGATCCCCACCCCTCCCTTCCCCCATCTTGCTTCTTGACAGCTTGTAGACCTGTCGGCCCGGCTTCCATCTTGAGCAGCTCGCCGCGTCCCATAGGAACCGCTCGCCCATGGGGCCGACATCGGCGATCACTTCCGTATGCTGCTGCTGGGCTCGTCGCTGCGCGCGGAGCACGCGACCGCCCTCTCGAGGACCACGTCTGCTGAGCGTGGGCTGCAGTCGATGATAGCTCACTCCTGTACGCGCTAACCTTGGCACACATGCAGCGGGGCGAACGCGCTGCCATTGTCCGAGACGCGCGAAGGCACGTCTTGGTGCAGCGCAATAGACACTTGTGCGACCTGCGGCTGCTGCGCTACTGGAAGCGAGATCGTGAGTTCAACACCCCGCCACAGGCGCCCCGCTTGTGTAGCCGCCCCACGGAAATCACTGCGATCAGGGCACGCGGTGAAAAACTCCGACTGATTTCCAGCTGTCCACTGTGACGTTCATTTGCCGGGCGGCATTGCTGGATGCATACAGAAAGACATCATTTCTATCCGCCTTCTGCTGTGTGCTTAAGTATATAGTTTTCACCAGAAATGAAGGACTTGTTCATTGATCAACGGCATGTAAATATGATTAAGTAACCATCATGACAACAATGCATGTTGCAGAGGCGGCACTTAGGTAAGGCACTGATGGGACCCATGACTTCATTCGAAAGCCTCACCATGCTGTATTGGTAACCTTGCGTCACGTTAGCCCTCCGTTTTATGAGCATTTATAGCATCAAAAAGGGCCACAAGTGGGATTTTACCGCACGAGGCGTTTTTATGGTTGCTTGACGGCGGAACAAACCACTGGCCCGTCAAGGCAACGGTTTATAGAGGCCACTCTTAATCGAGTAATTAAAAGGAAAAGGAATGGCAGCACAGGCAGGAGGAATTTGAAAGGAAAACTTTCTTCGCACTCAAGGACCTAATTTATTTTTACTTGAGTATCGAGCTTGAAAATACATGAAAGGGAACATGTGTTTCACACACAAAAAAAAAATTATGCAGTATTTACGCTATGCTGCGGAAATCGGTAAACTGAGCGGCAGATAATTAACGCACACCGTACCCTGATATTTACAGTCCCAAACATGCTTGTCGTGATGTCATAACCACGTTATTCCTTCACCGCTTCCTAAAGGTATAGTGGTCATCATCAGTCATCATCAGTCGTCAGTGGCCATCACATCATGGCCAGCCTATCTACGTCCTCTGCAAGACAAAAGCCTATCCCATGTCTCTCCAAATAACCCTGTCCTGTGCCAGCTGCGGCCACCTCATCCCCGCAAACTTCTTAATCTCATCCGCCCGCCTGGCTCTCTGCCGTCCTCTGCTACGCATGCCTTCTCTGAGAATCTACTCGGTTTCTAAGGGTCCATCGGTTATTTGCCTTCGCATTATGCCCTACCCATCTCTTCCTCTTTTTTTTTTCGGATTAGCGGACCATTTTTTGAGACAACTCCTTAATTTTCTACGTTTTTTTCTCACTACAGAAGTCTTTAACACTTTTCTGGGTTGTGTAGTCGACGTGCGACGATCTGAGGGTCCCTGCCCACCTGAAGAAGCACGTCAAGTGACCTCCTAGGCGCTCTGCGCCGTATCTCCCCGACAAGGAACCTCACCGCCAGCTGCACTCCGTGTTGCACTCATGGCAGCAGTGGCAACCACTAATCCAATAGCCACTGTAGTCGCGTTCACAGACTAAGACCCTTCGAACAAGAGAGTGCGAGACGAAGAAGCCACCTGTGAGCCTTTGGCCGGAAGTGCAAAGGAGATGGACCAGGCATCATTCACAGTTGTATAAGAAACATAGCCTGAGTCGCTTTGGGACGTTAAACCCCTATAAACCATAAACCGTATCCTACAAGAAAAAAAGAGCGGCTGGTGTTCCTGTAGTCTTCAGGCCCACCTCGGAAGGAGGAAGCCTATGGAAAGCCAACCCTAACATCGTATCATATGCGGTCGTAACGTCGGCTGAAGAGAAAGTTTTCAGCCATCGCCTTAACAAGGACGGAAGCCTGATGTTTAGTTCGACACTGCCCGCCGCCAGTCGTCTGCTCACAGTAACTGAGCTGGGTGTAGCGGCTGTAGAAGCCCGCGCCCATACTCGTACACGCCTTGTTATGGCAAAATTTAAGATGTAACTGTCACTTACTCAGGTGAAGCGCTAGAGGAGCACCTGCGTGACCAAGGTATCATCTCAGCTAGGCGGGTCACCGTTTACACTCCTGGAGCCGGTGGCAAGATCAAAGAGGTACGTCCTCGCTCGGTTCTCTTGGAATCCCCCAAGAAACACCTCTGCCTAAATGTGTTACGCTTTGATTCTTTAGTCACCCTGTATCTGAATGCGTTGGAGCAGCAACGCAGTGTTACAAATGCCAGAGACATGGCCACATATCAAGCCTTTGTACCAGCGCCGTTCGTTGAAAAGTGTGTGCTGGCCTCCATTCGCACAAAGAATGGACTTAGAGAGCGCAGCCTAAATGTACGAAAGGCGGCGGCCCACACCCTGCGTCATAAAAATGAGTGACACGCACTCCAGCAGCGCACACATATTCACAGACTCTCAAGCCACCTGTCGAGCGTATACAAGCGGCCGTGTACCACGACAGGCGCTACGCACACTGGGACACACTCTCATTTGAGACCATGCCATCACCTGGATCCCCGGCCACTAGGGCCTTGATGGCAACGTCAGGACGGACACTTAGCTCGAGAATATACTCACCGAGCGGGGCCATACCCTCCTGCCGTATACCCCCTATCCTCCCACTTCGCCACCCGACTCGAAACCCAACACCTTAATAGACGCCTTCTACCCTCTCCCTCATCCCTCCCTCACATCTGAAGACTCCTACTTCCTACGGCGTCTTCAAACACCTATCCCAGGCTACAGTATTGACATCGCCTACACCTAACACTTTGCAAAGACAAATGTCCATGGTGCGGCGACGCCCCAACCCTAACACATATCATGTGGACATTTCCCAAAAAACCCACCATCTAAAGCCGCGTAATGCGACCCTGGAGCTGTGGGAGGTGAAGCTGACCAGCGCACGCCTCAACGACCAGGCATCTCTCCTTCCCATCGCCAGAAGGTCGGCAGAAACATCCGTAGCCCTGGACTGAGGGCCGACTCAGATGCGCTCCAGCCACCATTCTCTTCAATAAATGTTTATTCAATTCAATTCAGTTCCTCCCAGCAAACTGTGCGTAGCCATCTCCGGCATGTACACCAAGGGAGGAATTTCCTACACCGTGTCCAAATAGCCCACAGTAAATCTGGCCTCGACCAAGCTGTGCAACCCCTGCACCTCCGTACTATTACTCAGTGACAGACATTACTGTTTCCGGCCTTCAAAACATCCAACAGTTTATAACAGGTGTGAATGCGAAGAGCCGCATGCCACAGGCTGCGCTACTCCAAGCTACTCTCAACTACTTAGTCGAGAAATAGTTTCAGGACACCCACCTTTTCACCGATGGCTCAACTTCACAGCAGACCTCCTCCTGTGGCCATTAAGTGCCCTCAACAAGCGAAATGCCTTCCTATCGCTTGCAGCGGAAGACACCTTCCACGACAGCAGAGCCTCACAGCGTTAAAGAAGCTGTAAGCTTCTTAAAGCCGTATGCTGATCGGTCTGTAGTTTTTGAAGTCTTTGGCGTCCACTTTCTAATGGCTTATTAAGATAATGATAGCGTTCCTTCAAGATTCTGGTGCGTTCAAGGTCATGGGGCATTGCGTATACAGGGCAGTAAGTTTTCCTAGGACAACAGCCCCACAGGGTAATTACACAGGGGGTATACAAGGTGGTATGTTCAGATTAATGCCCCGAAGCGACACATTGGCTATGAGGGATGCCGTAGTGGAGGGCTCCGCATTTATCAGATCACCCGGGCTTCTTTTATATCCACTGGCACCGCACAGCACACATGCGTTTTTAAATTTCATCTCCGTCGAAATGCGTCCGCCGTTGCCAAGATTCGATCCAGCGATGCTGGGCTCAGCAGCGCAACGCCAAAGATACCGAGCCACCACGGCGGCCCTCATTGGCTCGCTTAACGTACGCGGGGTCTTTAGGGGTATTCACATCACGTCGCCTGCAGATGCCGTTTTGTTGCACAGTGCGCAGCTTCAGTGGTGCAGGCAGTAGCAAATAGCGATAAGCTGATTAGTAATGCGTCTCAGGATGTCTCAGGAGACGAAAGATGTGATTAAGCAACGCTATAACATGAAAGACTCTAACCCCACAGACAGAACAGAACTGTCAGGGCTATCAAAGCTTATCAATAAGCGCTAAGTAACCGACATGAAGTTTAATATGGGATGAATGGAGCTTGATCTAAATAAATGAGGTAGCCAAGAGCAGTGAAGAGGAAACTAGACATAGGAAAAATCAGATATATGCGTTAAGAGACAAAAATGGCAATGTCATCAGCAATGTGGACAAGACAGTTAAAGTAGCTGAAGAGTTATACACAAATCTATACAGTAGCCAATGTAATCAGGACGTCAATGAGAGGGGCAGTATCGCACAGCAATGAGACATCCCGCCAGTAACGAAAGACGAAGAAAAGAAAGCCTTAGGAGCAATGCAAAGGGTGAAAGGAGCTGGTGAGGATCAGGTAACACGAGGACGGTTAAAGGACTGTGGGAAGACTGTGCTAGAAAAACTAGCCACCCTGTATACGCAATGCCTTATGACCTCGAGCGTACGGGAAGCTTTGAAGAACGCTAAAATCATCTTAATGCATAAGAAAGGAGTTTTCAAGGCTTAAAAAATTACAGCAACTGTACGTTGCCTACAAGATACTTACAAGGTAATCACTAATAGAGAGAAGACCACATTATAATTCAATCAACGAAATGATCAGGCAGGGTTTCGTAAAATGTACTCGACAATAGACTATATTCACACTATCAATCAGGTGATAAAGAAATGCGCCGAATATAACCAACCCCTATATATAGCCTTCATAGATTACGAGAAAGCAATTGACTCAGTAAAAACCTCAGTAGTCATGCAGGCAATACGGAATCAGTGGGTAGATGGGCCTTATTTAAAATGCTGGAAGATATCTATAACGCCTTCACATCCAGCATACTCTTCCAAGTAAGGAGTGAAATTCCAATAAAGAAGGATGTCAGGCAGGGGGACACGATCTCGCCAATGCTATTCACCACCTGTTTCAGAGGTATTCAAAGAGCTAAACTAGAATACCTGAGTAATCTGCGATTCGCTGATCCCATTGCCTTGCTATGTCACTCAGGGGATGAATTGCAAGGCATGATCAATGACTTAGACAGGCGCAGCAGAACGGTGGGTCTAAAAATTAATATGAAGAAAACCAAAGTAATGTTCAACAGTCTCGGAATGTAGCAGCAGTGTACAATTTGTAGCGAGGCGCTGGAAGTGCTAAAGTGGTACGTCACTTAGGGCAGGTAGTGACCGCAGATCCGGATCAAGAGAGTGAAATAACTAGAAGTGTAAGAATGGGTAGAGCCCATTTGGCAGGTTCTTTCAGGTCATTAATGTCAGTTTAAAAATATCCCTCAAGAGAAAAGTGTACAACAGCTGCATCTTGCCGGTGCTCACATATACGGGGCAGAAACGTGGAGACTAACGAGAAGGGTTTAACTTAAATTGAGGACAACGCAGCGAACTATCGAAAAATAATGGCAGGTGTAGCGTCAAGAGACTGGAAGCGGGAAGATTGGGTGAGCGAACAAACTCTGGTTAATGGCATGGTAGCCGAAATCAAGGGGAAGAAATGGGCAGAGGATGTACTGCGAAGGCAAGATAACCGATGGTCCTTAAGGGTAACGGATTGGATTTCAATGGAAGGGAAGCGTAGCAGGGGCAGCAGAAAGTTAGGTGGGCGGATGAGATTGAGAAGTTTGCGGAGATAGGGTGGCCGCAGCTAGCACAGGACAGAGTTAATTGGAGAGATATGGGCGACGCCTTTGTCCTGCAGTTGGCGCAGTCAGGTAATCATGGTGATGTCGTAGAAACCAGTGCATCTCTACTACCTCTGCTTACCAACACCTGTGTTCGCAGTGCAAGCGTGGCACCAGGTAAGCTCTTCACCCCCTCGCCTCTGCTAACCTCCTCCACACCCTCTCGTTTTCACTGCGTCAGCGCCCTCTCTCCGGCCCTCAAACTCCGGTGCGATAGAGAGCCTCGGTGGCCAGCGCCGGATCCGAGTGGACATCCAGGCACCCTACGATGCGATAGCATACAGAGGAACACTACGATGTGAGATCCCGCACCGGCATCCAGTGGCGATGCCTTGAACTTGGCTAAGCAGCGCCCTTGATGTTAGCTATGCGAAATAGCGTGACTGCTGCGACGCGTGGCTGCTTTGTGGAATGCCTCCCAGATAGCGATTTCCCTTTAAAAAAGAAAGATGGCCTGCACTGCACTGAAGCCTCCCGAGGCGAAATGCAATGTGACGACATACTGCGTGTGATTGTGCGACGTTTTGCGTTGACCACTGGCAAATGTTGTCTGCCTTTATTAATGCCATAGCATTTAAGCTGTGGTCTTACAAGAACCGCCGGGTTTCGTCGTAACGGAATTCCCTGATTCATCGAGAGGGTCGTGACGTCATCAGCACCGCTAATTTTGAAAATCTGAGGGCTTGAATGTTGAAGTACCTTCCACTGGACTATCATATGTGATTATACATAATGGGGCGCAATTATCAACCTTAACACACACTAATTTCCGCTAGTATACCTTAATCCGCCCACTATTATCCCTAATAATCCACCTTAATTCATTTTCAGGGGTGGGCCTACTTCCAAAATTTTAAGGTCTTTTGGAATTTTGGTGGGCAGGCCAACTTCCAAATGCTATCGTATTTTCTTTAAGAGTATTGTTCAGAAGACACCCAGTTTTTCCTTAATCTCTCTCAGTTTCACCCTGCCGTTTCACCCCTTCACGGTAAGATCCAGGGGCCGTTTTATAAGAATCCGTTTGAAATGAAAACCCATTTTTTTTATTTCATTTCGAGTGCCGTCACCGTGACGGCAGCATAAAACGAAAGCAGCAAGCGGCCAATCACAGAAATCACAAAGTAGCCCGTTCCCATGTCGACGACAGCCTTCCCTACTCGCCGTATGCACCGGTTAACCGTTCGCTGCGAAGTGTAGCCAATACGGGGTCCGGTCGTCAATGAGCCACTGGTCCCGCCGCTTCTCACGGACTCTTGAAAGCCGCGGCTGCGTCACCGAGCAGCACTGAGCAATGCCAGAAGACCAAGTGGACCGGAAAAGGAAAGTAGATAGTGGAAATAGAACAGTTTGGCAGCGGTGCGCAAAGGGAAAGCACGTCGCTAATTCCCTCTGCTCTTTGCAGCATCGAACGTCTACATTTCGTGCCTGAGCTACCCGTGCCTGAGCTCCTTCGGGCTACGTTGCGCAATCACTCCCGCCTGGACACAGCGGTTTTCCTGCGGTGCCTGGGCCGCAATCGGCGTCCAATCGGCGCCTGACAGCTGTCTTCTGCGAGCTTTAAAAAGAGCGACACTCCTGGATCTGCAACAGTTTGGCAGCGATGCGCAAACGGAAAGCACGTCGCTAATTCCCTCTGCTCTTTGCAGCATCGAACGTCTACATTTCGTGCCTGAGCTACCCGTGCCTGAGCTCCTTCGGGCTACGTTGCGCAATCACTCCCGCCTGGACACAGCGGTTTTCCTGCGGTGCCTGGGCCGCAATCGGCGTCCAATCGGCGCCTGACAGCTGTCTTCTGCGAGCTTTAAAAAGAGCGACACTCCTGGATCTGCAACAGTTTGGCAGCGATGCGCAAACGGAAAGCACGTCGCTAATTCCCTCTGCTCTTTGCAGCATCGAACGTCTACATTTCGTGCCTGAGCTACCCGTGCCTGAGCTCCTTCGGGCTACGTGGCGCAATCACTCCCGCCTGGACACAGCGGTTTTCCTGCGGTGCCTGGGCCGCAATCGGCGTCCAATCGGCGCCTGACAGCTGTCTTCTGCGAGCTTTAAAAAGAGCGACACTCCTGGATCTGCAACAGTTTGGCAGCGATGCGCAAACGGAAAGCACGTCGCTAATTCCCTCTGCTCTTTGCAGGTGAGCAATTCGCGCCGCCTTTTATTCAGTGCATAGTTTGTTGCGCACTGCTGCCAAACTTGAACTTTTGCGCATTTGCTTTTCTGCCGTTCTTGTGCCATGTCGAAAGAAAAAGGAATCATGAAGGCTTTAGAAGATTTCTAACGTGAGATGAGGGCCGAGCTGCGTTCTGTCAAGGATAGCCTGAAGTTCTGCAGCGTCACTTGTGACGAGACGAAAGTTATCATCTCTGATATCAAGGCGCTAAGAAAGGAGATTGTTGATCTTGTAAGCTGCAATGAAAATCTTTGGGCTGAAAACAAACGCTTGGCTCAAAAAGTTGAACTTGAACAATACGGCCGCCTAAACAATCTAGAAATCAAAGGTGTGAAGTCAGATATTCAACCCAGAGAAGTAATTGAGAAACTTGGCGAGGCCATCAATGAACAAGTTACTATCGCCGACTTAGACGCGTGTCACAGAATTCCCACACGTAGTAAAGGCGAAACCAATATTTTGGTCCGCTTTGTCCGCCGAGATAAGCGCCAAGCATTTCTTTCTAAGGCTAGAAAGCACGAGCTATCTAACAAGGACCTTGGTCTCACTGACAGCGGGCGCATCTATGCCAACGAAAAGTTGACTTATGGCAACAAACAACTGCTGGGAGCAACCATTGCCCGTAAGAAGGAAACAGGTTGTAAATATGTTTGGACGAACGGAGGAAAAATTTGTGCACGCAGGGATGAAACATCTGACACAATAAAAATTTGTGCACGATCTGACCTGAGTAAAATGACCGAGTAGGGCATCCACAACTTTGTCAGCTAGTGACTAACCTGTCGTTGACATGGATTGCCCGCCCCACTACATTCTACCTGATGTTTCTTGAACAATAAGTTTACTCCTCTCACAGAAATGTTCTCTGCTATGCATATTAATGTCCGCCGTATGAAGAACAAACGCGACTGTCTAGGCATGTTTCTTGGGTCAATAAACTGACCGTTTGATGTGCTTTTGTTTACCGAAACATGGCTTACAACACATGATGATCATCTTCCATTCAAAAATTACCAGTATCATGGCCCCCTTCGTTCTTATATTAGAGGTGGTGGCCTTGCCGTATATGTAAAGAGTTGTTATCCAGAGTGTGTGTTAGACGAAATTTCTGTAACAAATTCCAGTGTTGAGTGTTTAGCCGTATCACTGACTAGTATCATTGTAGCTGTTGTATACAGACCTCCTGCATGGAACAATCTACTTTTTTTCAAGTTTCTTGAAATCTTACTCTTGAACCTCGCCAATTCTCGGTTGCCTTTTGTAATAATGGGTGACATTAACATTAACCTCATGCACGAAGATCACAGTACACGTGAATTTATTAGCCTTATAGCATCTCATGGTTGTTTTCGTAGACAACTCCGGGGAATCTTTCCTTTGGCAGTGTGTACTTCACCTTTACAAGCTGATGGCGCATCTTTCTGGCCGGGACATGCGCCACCTGTTCCTCATATTCCCGTAGGACACGTGCCAGGCATTCAGTTGTACTGGGACATACGGCACAGAAGCCCGTTTCTTGAGCGGAGGGCGGGCGTCCGGTTGTCCTTGTTTTGACAGCTGACGTTCCACCACGTCGATGAAGTATGGCTCAGTATGGCTTTTTGAAAAATAAATCGTCTGAGCAAGCTTTACTCGCCGTTAAAGAAAAGATCTTTGACAACATTGAATCCAGGGCATACACTCTTGGTCTGTTCTTAGACCTTCGGAAAGCTTTTGACTGCGTACAGCATGAAATTCTTTTGAGTAAACTGAACAGTTACGGGATACGCAGAATAGCTCTAAACCTGCTGAAAAGGTACTTAAATAACAATACAATACGTTAAATGGCATAATTTTGTTTCGAACCGTTTGTGCATTACCCAAGGGGTTCCGCAGGAGTCTATATTGGGTCCACTTTTGTTTTTATTGTATATAAACGACATCTGTAACATACCTGATCCTCCAGATTTGGTTATGTACGCTGACGATACAAATATTTTTTTTCACATCACGTACTCTGCCGGAATTATAAACTATCGTGAACACTTATTTGGTAAAATTATACGCTTGGATGCAGGCAAATAAGCTTAGCTTAAACTTGTCAAAAACCAATTACATAATTTTCAGACCTATTAATGCCCCTGTTCATTGCACACTTAACCTAGCATACGCCAACACAAAACTGCATCAGGTAACAACTCAGAAGTTTCTTGGTGTCTGGTTTAATGAACATTTATCATGTAACACACATATTTCAAAACTTCTCACTGACCTTAGTAAAACTGTTGGTTGTCATTACTGGATCAGCGATCTCTTGCCTGTTTCCCTAAAAGTTTCCGTATACTACGCACTATATTTTTCCATATTGTCCTATTGTGCACTGGTCTGGGGCACTACAACAAAAATAATTTTCATAACTTATTCCTTTTGCAAAAGAAGGCATTACGGGCTATAGAGGGTTACCATGGTAGGCCGGAAAACCTACCAACAACACCACTCTACCATAAGCATATTTTACTTAAAGCAAACCATGTTTACATATTTCGCCTGTTACAGTACATTTATCGTAATCGTTTGTATTCCATTGCTCCAAACCACCCTCCTTCTAAATACCCGCTTCGGCAAAACAGAAACTTGGTCCCTAAAACAAGGACAAATTACGGCAAACAAAAAGCTCGATTACCTGATTCCAGTCGTTCTCAATAATCCATCTTTAAGTGTCATGTTTGATCTCCCTAAGAACACATTTAAAAAAGACATCAAAAGGTTACTAATCAGCACTGACTCAATAATAAATTCAGTTTTTACTTAGCGTAGCATCTCTAGTTTTCGTGTCATGCTGTTTGTGTGTGTGTTTTATTTAGTGACCTCATGCCATGTTTATACACTGCCTTTGATTTGATTTATGGCGCACTGCCTTTGTATCAAAAGTATTTTTTTTACGGTGATACTGTCGTTTGATGCAATGAATTTTGTTCACCATCATACTATGTTAATATTTGTTATTTCTGTGTTGCTCACTGCCATATAAACTGTTTTGGGGAACTGTGACCTCGTCAGGCTTTACCGCCTTTTGTCGCAGTTTCCTCTTTCATTTTTAAAGGAAAATAAACCTCAACCTCAACCTCAACCTCATCCTTACAAAATGTGGCCTCAGGTATCCGCCCACTGTTAAGAGCGCAACCACGTATTTATGTTAAACTATAGTTGTAACCGCCACACAGACGCGCTCCGAGCGTCCAGCGGGTCGTTTCGAAGCATTTGGTAGCGTCTGACGACCGGACGTCCCACCCAATGATAGAGAAGGTTGCACAAAGCGTGAGGTAAGCACTATGTGGCACGGGATGATCACATGATCGCTCACACGAACTACGTATGGCTAACGGGAACCATACTTAAGGGAAAATAGCGCAAAAGACGGGAACAAGTGAAGAGAACAACGGGACCGTCGGTTTGCCTGCATGACAGTGAAGTTCGGTTCCTCGATCACACATAGCTACACGTTTGTTTGCTTTGTTATCTTGTTTGATTGCGCTGTTTATATTCCTTGTTTCCTGTGAATAAACCTTCAGTTGTGAGTTAGCGCTGGTCATGTTGTTTTCTTCACTTGTCCCCGTCTTTTGCGCTATTTTCCCTTAAGTATTTATCACCAACTCGCCCGTCTTGCCATCGTGGGGAACCATATATTGCGCAGAGCTGCTGTGCGAACACGAATTTTCTACATTTTTATCTTAACTAAGATTTACGCGCCTGGCAGTAGTATGCACGGCATCATGGAGCACATGTCCAAAACTGTGGCCTCCTGCATCAAAATCGTAGCGCCATGAAACTGCGTCTGGGGAACGCAATGGCGTAGTTTCTTCACCCTGTAGGCGTATGTGCACCCTACTAGCGACGAACCTATGGGTGAGCTAGCATTCTGGACAAACTAGCCGAAAATGAGATGTGCAGGTCACAAATGCATATCTGTATTAAAAGGCAGACTTTTGCGTCACAGCACCCCCTACCGCACCGGAGCACCTCAGAGTATGAGTGCACGCCTTCCAAGGCATATATTGTGGACGGTATGTGGGGATTAACGTCCCGAGGGAAGCCGTAATGTGGGGCTCCGGATTAATTTAGACCGCCTGGGGTTATTTAACGCGCTCTAACATCGCACAGCGCACGGGAGTTTTTGTATTTCGCATTCGTCGAAATGCGCCCGCTGCTACCAGGATTGGATCCCGCCACCTTGGCATAAGCAGCTGAACGCCAGAGCTACTGAGCCACCGCGGCGCGTTCCTATTAGGCACGCCTGTGCCAAGGGCGCCCTCTTCCCGGACCACTTGCCCCTTACGGTTGCCCACTATAGCAACCCATCATGCCCACCATAGTGTTGCTAACCATGGAAGTGTTTCTACCAAAGACAGTGCTGCCAACTTGACAGTGTGCTCCACGAATGACAGTGGGTGCGTTCCAATACCTCCAAGTAGACGGCTACTTAGACGTCTAGCCGGACAGCCGCCATCTTGGGACGCGTTCCATTTCTCACGAAGCTGTCTAAGATGACTGCTTCGCCGAAGTCTACATCGATGCAGGCTAACTTGCTGTCTAAAGATGGCGGAGCTGATGTACGCGGATGAGCGAGTCGTGCTCTTGCGGGTGTCGGACTGTACCCGGAGTATAGAAAAGGAAAAATGTGAGTCATTCCATTATGTTATTTGGTACGCAAACTAGTGGCTAATTAATAGACGTTTTTAGCATACCGGAGACGTACTACCGGAGACGTATACCGGTTTACCGGACCCCTTCTGCGCACGCGCGGTGGCTCCCCCTCACCCCCACAACGCCACTGCGCATACGCAAGCGGGGTACGGTAAACCGGTATACGTCTCCGGCAGTACGTCTCCGGTATGCTAAAAACGTCTAATCTTCGTGGAAGTGCGATTCCTAGCAGTGAATCACGCCGGAGAAAATCGTGCGGTTGAGAGCTTTGCTATAGCAGCGGACGCTGCAGGTCTGTTTACGTGGTCTTTTTACGTGATCCGGCATCTGATGATGCCGGATCTTAATTAGCACCTTGATTTCTGTCGTTGGTTTCCTCGACGGGCGTTAAGATGGCTGGCGTGACGGTTAACAAATGTGTTTTTTTGTTGCTGTATTAGTTGCATCAACTCTTTCGCGTACATTCTTTTTCTCTACAGTCTCAGAACAAACACACCGGCATGTTGCGAATTGATTTCAGTCTTTACAGGATTAAAGCTCACTGCTGTCTTTAGGTTTCTGGCCGTCGCCGAGTACCACGTACAGCAGGCAGCAGGTTTAATGGCACGGATGTGTTTTCCTGTTGCGGTGTATATTAGCCGTATCGCATTTCGCGCATATTGATTACAGTCTTTCGTATTCTTTCTTATGTTTACAGGGCCGTCTGGACGAGCACGTTCGAGGAGCATGCACAGTTTAACATCAATAATAAAAGAATAATCTCATATGTCTTTAGCGTCGCCTTCGGAGAGCGGCCCCGTCTGCTACAAGTAAACTGACCGATAGGCGCATCCACCAGTCCGATTTACGCGCAAAGTTATTGCAGAAAGAAATGTGCAAACTTATTGAAAACGCCTTTTTAATTATCTTTATTGCTCATTTCGTGAAAAATTATAGTACAACTGTTCATAAGCTGTAGTTACATTTATATGCCGCGAGGCGGCGTGAGCAGTAGACGCTTCCTAGACGTCTCACTAAACGTCTTGTCGGACGTCTAGAGAATTGGAACGCACCCAGTGTAGTCCATCTGGCAGTGTTGCCTATCAAGTACAGTGTTGCCCACTAAGGACAGTGTTACCCACCATGATAATGTTGTCAGCTTGGCAGTGTTGACCATCAAAGGTATTGCTACCTTCCTGGGCAACACTCTTCGAGCAGGCGGTGAACCCGGGATTTTTCAATTACGGTAGCCCCGCCGCGGTGGCTCAGTGGTTAGGGCGCTCAACTACTGATCCGGAGTTCCCGGGTTCGAAACCGACCGCGGCGGCTGCGTTGTTATGGAGGAAAAACGCTAAGGCGCCCGTGTGCTGTGCGATGTCAGTGCACGTTAAAGATCCCCAGGTGGTCGAAATTATTCCGGAGCCCTCCACTACGGCACCTCTCTCTTCCTTTCTTCTTTCACTCCCTCCTTTACCCTTCCCGTACGGCGCGGTTCAGGTGTCCAACGACATATGAGACAGATACTGCGCCATTTCCTTCCCCCCCAAAACCAATTATTAATTATTATTCAATTACGGTATTCCACCACCGTCAACGCCCTTTACCGTGGAAGAAGTTTCTCATAACTTATCGCTGTAAAAGCAGGGGCTGGGTGCGTTTCTTGAGCAAGTTTTCCTGCAGCATGACTACCACCCCCCTCTCACGCGTGTTGCTTCAAGACGTTACTTTCGCATGTGTATGTCCACCGTAACGTTTAGGTATGACGGGATTTTCGCGGAGTTTAGTGTGTTTCTTTAAGCTAGGCATTCTTTATCAAAATTTCCCAAGCCACGTATCATGTTTCCTGCTGGCCCTCCTTCCTTCCCAACGCAAAGCTTCACAGTGGCGATGATGGGAGTACTTCTCCCCTTCCAGATGCTCGGAGTGGTGGGTGTCGAATACCGGCCGAACTGCACGGCGCAGCGGCAGCGAGTATGGACAGGGAAGTCTTTACCGAGATTACCATACGCAACTGTGGACGTGACATCAATAACTTTTCTTCCAACCATCATTCCCCAGAAACTGCGGCATAAATTCTTTTCCGCACTCAAGTTTTCGGAATAGCAATGTAAGTTTTTAAATTTGTTCATTTATCACTTGTTTTCCAAGGCGTGTGCGCATTATGGAGAGGCGCTTCACGTCGAGTTAGTGAAGCTGAGTTAATAGGTAGCTGGTTACGCAGCAGTAGCGCAGAACGTTATTAGGCACAGCTGCATAACGTATGGCTCTTGAAAGGTATGTACTAATTTGGTATTTAACAGCGCACTGATCATAGTCACTTAAAGCCCGAGTCAGTTTAAAAAGTGAGTTAGTTCCACTGTCCACTTTTCTGTCGGAAGCCGAGTTTGGGGAAAGAAAAACCGGGAGCACAGCTGCATGGAAGCAAGCGCGTTAGAGACGAGACAGGAAAGAGAGCCGGCAGCGAAAATGAAGGAAAGAACAGCGCGTATATACTGGCGGCGAGTCTTCAAGGTGTCGTATAGCAAATCTAGTGCCCAGTAGGCATTTAGCAGCTCTCTTTTTTTATTGTTATTCTTTCTGAAGTCGAGTTGGAAACGGCTCCGCTGGCGGAATGGCTCATATGAGCTAGAAGCAACAAAGCGGAAAATGGCATCTGGCGTGACTTTCTTCACGAAGCGAGGAGGAAAAACGAACAAGAAAGAGGAGCAGAACGACGCAGCGTCGTTGCAACAAGAAGACCGTCCCGTCTTTGAAGCACTGTGCAACAGCCCATGGCTTCCTTAATGCTTTCTCACTAGAGCGTTCGCCGGAAACACCATTATTACATAGCATTTCGCGGCACACAGCGGCGCCAAGTGTATGTGCCTTGGTTAACCGGAGGGAGTCGAGGCGAAAAAGACATTCCGGCGACAGCGGTATGGTACAAAGACTTGTTCAGCGATAGCGGGGACATAAAGTGCCAGGGACCCGGCGGCGCCGCTCGCCCAGAGGTGTGTGGACATGTGTCGTGAGGACGGAGTCATTATAGAGTTTGGGGGTCTCTACGAGGCCCCGAGCATCGCAAATGTACGACGGAAGCCGCGCAATGCGCGCCCCGAATCATTTTTTGTCCACCTTGCGAGCCGGCCTGATGTGCGCCGATGTGTGAAAAGAGCGAGGAGGAAGAGAAGAAACGCGCGCGTCGTATGAGTTTGTTTCATTCGTCTTCACGAGACCCCTGTCCACTGCTGCCCTATCTTTCTTTTTTTTTTTGCCACGCACATGCCTGGAGTCTTAATCTGCACGTTCTACTTTTGAATAACATGCGCCCACTCAGTTACTATATCCATAAACAAACTGTGGCGCTGCGGAAGAGGAGAGGCATAGAAATGGAGACGGACAGCAGGATCGTTAACTACCAAGAAATCTTATTTTTCTCAAGGAGCACAGCTCTACGCCAGAACACGATGTGTTATCACATGTGCGAACTGGATTATATATTAGAAGCGCCCTTTATCATGCATAAGAATATGTGCATAGAGTAATAACACATGTGCGTCCTGATCTATATATCTTTTCAGCTTAACTATTTATCCTGTTAGCCAATCTTTGCTTCTTCCTATCACAACGCATTTCTCAAGGAAACGCTTAGAATTCCGTGACTCACATGAAAGATTCTGATCGACAAGCGATCGTTCTCGCCCGTTGTGCACCAATAGGCGTCAGTAATCCCTTATAGTTCGGCAAAGTTAGATGCCCAGAGTATCGCATCATTCTCCCATTTTCCCTCTCCTTTGTTCCTATTTCCTAAGAATAAACAAAGTTCCGACACTTTTGTATCGTTTTGTATAGACGGCCTTTTGTTTCCCCTATACTTCGTCACAAGCTGATTGTAGTGCTGTGAAAAGTAGAGCTCTCTCGTCCAACAAGGGCCATGGAAAACAACAAATAGTCCCTCAGATATTTGTGCGGTGTTGTGACTGTTTTTCAAGCAAATATTGCAGTAATTAAAAAAATAGTTCGGGGTGGTGTTTTAAAAGCACTGCGAACGTTTCGTTTAGTGCTTAAATAAGCAGACAAAGTCCGCAGGAACACAGCACTGCGGAGTCCTGCTGAGAAGTGGTGCGCCGCCATTGGTAAACATGTCTCCCGCCGAGTCGGCTGAGTCTCCTGTGCGCAGCATCTGGAGACTGGTGTTCTTTTCTTCCCAGAGATGGATCCACGAGTCGCGGGGTAAGGAGTAGAGGAGAGAGAGAGAGAAACATTATTGACGTCAAAAATTGGTCGATTCAGCGGGACCCGGGTGTCTTCATGTTGAAGTTCTGAGTCTTCGAGGGATGGTGCCCTTATTCCAGGGCCCCACTGAGTCTTGCTACTTCATACGCATGCTGGACCAGTCCTTTTTGGACCGCCAGCACGCTGCTGGTGAGCAGGCTCTCCCACTGTTCCGCATTGGGCTCTTTTAGTTTATGGAATGAATAATTGTTTTTACACTCCCATGTAATATGGTATAAAGTGGGGGTGGCTCCACACCCCTTGCATGTGTCCGCGTACTGGTTCGGAAACATTTTGTGAAGTATGTGTAAGTTATGAAAGCTTCCTGTTTGCAGTCTACGCCAACCGACTGCCTCATATTGCGTTAATAGCTGGTGTGGTGGAGGATACGCTATCCTCTGTCCTCTGTAGTGATTTAGGATTTCCGCGTACTATGGTTCCACCGTTGTGGTGGGCTCAGGGTCACTTGATGTATCTGCTCGGTTGGTAAGCTCGCGAGCTAGATCGTCGGCCCTCTGATTCCCAGTCACCCCGGTGTGCCCCGGCACCCAGAAAATTTTGTGCTGAATTTCTTTGTTCGGGGGTCCCGCCTGGAGGATGATGCGTAGCGCTCCCTTGCTGATCCTACCATTAGTGTAGTGCCTGCATGCTTCTTTGGAGTCAGTGATTATTGTGAGCGATTTATTTCGGCGGTATCCTTCAGCTACTGCTAGCGCAACAGCAGCTTCTTCCCCCTCGGATACTCTGCAGCCGCTCTGTGATATACTGGTGACTAGGTCCCCTTGATGGTTCACCACCACTGATACTACTCTGGGTAGAGGAACATTTTTTGTAGCGCGTGGCGTTCTGATTGGCTCAGATCGCCGCACCCTTTGCAGCGCTGCAAACAGCTTGTTCATGAGATGGAGTATAGGCCTGAAAGACACAAAGTGGGGTCTTTTTTTTTGACAAACAGATGGCGCCTCTGACACATGTTCATCCATACACCTCACATACCTTCCGTGCCACGGTCTGCCACTTTAAAGGGAATACTAGATTTGTCTTTTTCTGACAATATTTAGAGCTTACAGAGCATCTCCAACGGGAACCGATCTACGCAATCTTCTTAGGAGAATAAAGCTTCATATCAGCTAGTAAATAATACGCCGAATCACCACTGCTCTCAGAAATTTAGCGAGGAGTGGGGGGGACAAGGGTATATTTAGCTGAAACTCGGTCCCTGTACCTGAAAATCACAAGATAAGGACTGGGATGGAAGTTTCTGTGGTCCTTTGGGCTGCATTGTTATCACGACCAAGTTTCAGCTGTAGTGATTAGGGACGAACATCAGGTTGCTGCAGCTACTTAGAATCAGGCAGCTGGAAGCACACAATTAGATGACGACTGGCAGTCAACTGTACGGGTCTCTTGTGGCCTTTCGCACGAAGGTATGCATATATCAATGAATGCACCATATAGCACATATGTATAACAGCATATATTTAGGTAACCTGAAATGTTTAAACGATACGTATCCATTAGTTCTTCGCATATCAGAAATGTACTCGTTCCCTAGAAATGTACAAGAGCAGGCTCATAATTTGACATAAGAACGGTTCTGAAAATGCTTTGAGGCGCAATATTGACCAAGTTGGAGGCACTCTGTGTCCTTTATGGACAGGGTCGGATTTATGGGCCACTTTTAGAGAGGGCTGGAGGGGGTCTTATTTTGAGCCACATTTAGAGAGGGCTAGAAAGGGGGGGGGGTCTTATATTCCATATGTCTATGCGCTTCCATGTGTCCATGTGTTTCTTGGACATTTTCGTCGATAAAGATCGGTTTGTTTGGCTTACCTATAAAAGATTTCTCGCTTCTGGGGCGCCCCCGCACTTGATGTCCTCAATGTCCCCTCCTGCGTATGTGTACCAACTTAATAAATTAAATTCCTCCAGTTTTCTTATACAGGGTATCGCCTACGGAGGCGCATTTGTATATCACCGGAACTGTGTTCAACTTACTTCCCACTAGCACATAACAAAATGTCAGCTCAGCTGTGCATATAAATAAATATTTGAAATAAATATCTGAATGACGCTAAATGATGCTTCTGCGAAACAATGCGCTGTCCGGGATCCTATCTTGTCCAAGATGGCCGCCGTGGTGACCCCGCCTTAAAGGGACACTGAGGAGAAATTGAAGTTGGCTTGTATCGATGGAATACCAGCTCCTAAACCAAAAACGCCGCTCTTTCTGAAAGCAAAGCTCTTGTAAGGTATAAAAGAACAATAACTAAAACACAGGTATCACCGCCACAGTGCAATCTCGCAAGTACAAGCGTGATAATGAAATAGAAGAAAAAACACCACAGATCACTGAGGTTGAGAAAGGGGCATGAAGGTTACGTGTTTGATCGATATTTAATTATATAAGTTTTGTGTTGAAACCACTAGTGCACTTTTATCACACGAGGAAGACGGAAAAAAGAAAATCTGTATGTTGGAAGTAAAAAAAAAACCTGTAATTGGCGGCGCAATAGCCGACCAGCTGAGTTTCGGTATGTTTTGGGGTGCTTCGCGGCTATGCGTTGTGCGTGCTCGCATGGTTTCGTTATGCGCTTCGATTTACAAGGACGGAACAGCACAATACCTCCAAGTGCCTCTCTAAGTGCTCCTCAGATGAAGTTCGTGCAACGGAACGCAAGTGGGACAAGGAAAAAGAACTGAGTGTAGACAATGTTCAACGTGACTCCACGTTAAGAAACACACCGCTCGGCGTGTTAGCTTAATTCGGCAACGCACCAAGACGCTGGGCTGCATAACCAGCCCTACGAGGACTATTATTACAGAATTTAAATATGCTCGCACGTACCATTCGCCACACATCAGTCGTGACGGTGGCTCGGCAGTGACAACGACGGTGCCGACCCCTCGGCGCTATAGGTCTTTGTTGCCAGACCGGCCGCCTCAGCCCTCAAAAGCCTCGCATGCTGTGTGGGGTTGAGGTCGCTGAATGCAGGCCGCAGTTCTTTGTGAGAAATTCGTTGTCGGAATCGGGAACGGGATCCATCGCAACGTTGGTGCAAATGTAAACGAAGCGACGACGGCTGATAGAGGCCTTCAGTGTTCGCCCAGCAGTAGTTTTCATTTCGGCTGCTGCTAGGCGGGAGCGCAGCGCTCGCCACCAGCAATCACGGGATCCTCGTTTCCGTTTCCTGCGCTTTACGTCATTCTTCTCCTATTTCGTCATCAGAAAGTCCCGAGCATGAATCGTAGCAACGGCACAGAGTTTTTCAACTTCGAATCCAAATCTCTTGACAATAAATGCACATTTCGCTGCCGGACAAGCGGCAACAAAGTAACGAAATTCGTGAAAGACACGAGAGCGCAAAATTGCACCACGGACGAATAAGAGAACAGGACGATCGCCGTACTTTCAACAGGATTTATTCATCGAAGAGCGTTTATATAGCCTCTGCCCTTATCCATGCTCTTAATCGCCGTTGACAAACAATCACCTCTCACAGATGTGCATCAAGAAACAGCATTTCACTGTGGCGAAGAAAAACTGGCGTGTCACTGATGCAATATTCACCTCGCTTCTTGATATAGCAGGCTTCCACGAGCTCACGTTCTGTCTTATCTCGGCTTTTCAAGAGCACTTTGCATTCCGATAGTCGAGTCTTGCAAGAAATCCAGCCGCAGGCTTGGTAGTGGTCTGGCAGATGGGCACCTTTCTTGTTTAATGAATTCTTGTGTTCAAGCAGGCGCTCATTAAGACACCGTGCGGTTTTTCTAACGTACACCTTGCCGCATGTAAGCTGGAACTCGTATACCACACCTTTCTTGCAGCCAACATGCGGCGTTCGGTGTCTGATGGCTCACTCTTCCATTTTTTTTCCTCCCATTGCGAGAACACATTCCGGAGAGTTTTCGAGGCGCTGAAAATACCGCGTCGACGCCGTATTTATTGGCCACCTTCTTGAGGTTATGAGATGTGGGGTGTACGTAAGGTGCAACTTCCGGCCTTGCCAGCCTTTTTTCTTGAGGTCGGTTGTTTTCCTTGCTGCCCTTCAGCTTTTTTCAGCAAGGTCTGCGTCACGGAGAGAACCAGGGAAGCCGGGATGCCTGCTTTCTGCAGCCTGGACACCTGAGATGCAAAGCAGGCGTGCATGGCATGGTGGCAGGACTTCTTTAGTGCGGACGGTAACCACTGGGACGCTAAGCACTGGTTCCCTTGTCCGTGTTGCCAATTTGCGCTCGATCATGTATTATTTCACGAATACGCACCAACAAGCCCCGTTGAAAGTACTTCAAAGCCACGAAATGCCGATTTTGCTAACAAAAAAAATTGCTAGCGTTATCCTCAGTGTCCCTTTCAAGTCTGTTTTTGAATGGTCAGTGCTCCACGGCATACCGTGGACGCACTGCTGCCACGCTTGCGCCGGGTTCGTAACTGCATGTTCGTGTGCACAAGATAGTCTTTTGACTTTTTCACTAAGTCACGGCCCCAAATTCCGCCGCAGATTGCAAAGCACTATCTCAGCTTTGACGAACGAAATAGGATGCAGCCAAGAACCTCACATGTTGGGTGCTGTACTCTTCCATTCTGAAAAAAAAAAATTCAGAACGGTTTGGCTCGTTTGGAAAATTGGCGTTAAAACATATGCAGTGGGTGGCGCTTTCCGCAACAACCGAACAGTTTGATGAGCTGCGTGCCCAGGGGGGATATGACTATAGATTCCACAGCTGGATACAGGCATACACTATAGTCGAACTTCACGAACGTGCTTGCTTCACAAGGATGCGACTACCATTGCGAAGAAACCTCTCGAAGTGTCTTGTAGAGAGGAGTCGCACACCGCATGCCCAAACGGAACAAAGAGTCCACGGGTGTTTTCGTTCTGGCGTCGAGCCTTCGCCCATAACGATCGCTGGAATGATGGGAGCTATGCGGGCTGCGCCTGCGGCTCTGTGCGCTCAGCTCTCACAAAAGGAAGCCGATATGGTTTTGTTGGGAAGCCAAACTATGTACTCATACTTGTAGGACCTCTTTGGAATGTTCCCCTCCGCTCGTGGCTGTTCCTCGGTCCAGCCGCCGCTCATTGGTGCAGCCGCGGCAGACAAAAGCCAAGAGCCCGCGCAATTTGCCGTTTGTGGCGCGTTCTGTCCCCCCTCTACGGCAACTCCGCCAAAAGTTCTCGCCTTGAGGAGGGCTCGCATTCCAGCCAGAAAAGCGATCACCACACCACCACCACTGCTCGGGGGCAATACCGGGAAAGATGAATGAAAAGAGGCAGCGTGGGGGCTTTTCGCGGGCCTTCCGCTGAAATGCCCCTCCTGTGTGGGACGCGAACTCGCTTTCAGAGCCTCCTGTGCGCAGCGTTTATATACACTGGTCTGGAATTTCGGCGCCAAAGCCGATGCCGTGACAGCGTCGCGGCCGACGCGCGCGCAACGCCGTTGCTTCTTGCCGCCGAGGCGAGCAGAACGTTCGTTCGGCGACGTTTTCAGATGCCGCCCCAAATCGGGGCCCGCCCTGATCGCTGCTGTTTATCTTCCTCCGCTGGAATGTCCCCCTCTCGGTCGGGCTCCGGGGTTGCAATCAGTTTGCGGTGGCCAAATAAATTGAAATCCGGTAAACTCGCGCTTCCATCGCAGCGCCGCCCGTCGCCCCCGCCCCACGGCGCGCCCTTCCCCGTCTCGCAGCCAGCGCCGACGCTGCCGCTGCTGCCGCCAGTTGCGGCCACCAGGGCAACAGCGGCGACGACATCCGGTTCCAAACGACAGTTTTTCACTGCTGTTTTTCCGCAAGCTGCGCGATGTCCTGCGCACGCCTCTTTTTTTTTTCTTTTTTTTTCGTCTGTCATTTAGTCTTAAAGCGCTTGCCTACGTGAAGGTTATAACTACGTAGAATTTGGACGGGGGGCTTGTTCTGAAGAGTCATAATCTTGTTGATATGCTACGTTGTAACAAGAACGTGAAAAAAAAAAACAGTTGTTAGATGCATCATTAATCCTGGCGCTCAGCGACAGTTGTGCTTGAAAAAAGGTGTATAATCTGATTAACCTTACAGTAATATTGTTTATGACACGGAATATACCAAGAGTGCGGCACGCTGCGCGTTCTGCCTCAAGCTACGTGCCCTGTAATCATATATATATTAATATCAGCTTCACATCAAGAAATATGACAATGCGAACCGGCAGTGCTGTGCCCCCCCCCCCCCCCCCCCCCCGCTCCACACGAGTCTTTAGTTTATCTGTTTCTTGATTAATTTGTATGCCCTTCACCCTCTCTCTCTCTCTGGCTATTTAAGCGTTATCACAGGCCTGGTGCAAGTCGGGGCTATTATCGAGCGGTGTTTTCGCCTCGGTGCTGGTCATTTTTTGCTCACCAACGCCTGCGATAAGGCGCACTTTGCATGTCGAGCAGGCCGCCACAGTGATCCATCATACTTGGGGACAGAAACTGGGATAATTGCTCTACGGGACAAGGGGCGCCTCGGCGACTTTCTGTACTTTAAAGCAGGTGGGTTACAGAGCCTTCACTCTAGCGTGGATACACAAGATCGCCGCACCATAATGTTAGATACGGACAGGCAATCGGTTTCTGCTCGGCAACCGAATACAACGTGCGGTGAGGACACGATGCCCCGGGGCCACAGCTTTTTCCGAACGCCTCGAGTGCAGTCGCTGCAATCACCAGGGTGACATTGCATTGCCCTAAAGTCGAGAGCTGAACGAAACGTCGCGTCGTGCACAGTCCTGATCAAGAAACAGGTCCCGCGGCAAACTGTTCAGCTAACGTAAATATGTCGTTAGTTCATCTCCGCACCTTCCTTTGCTCCAAAAGAAACTCGTGTCACTGAAATGTAAATATGAGCTTTAATAATCTAACACAAATAAACGAACAAGTCCATGCCAGGTAATCATGCAGGAAGAGATATTGTGGTCTTAGGACCCTTGAGCTTGTTTCTATTAGAGAGTACTAAAGTGACTTTAGGCACGGGTTCTTGCACTATCGAGCCAATTCACAGGAAAAAAAATAAAAACGCACTCTTGCAGAGGCCCAGATGTGAGTTATATCAGTTGTGATATCATGATAAATAATTAAAGGTGAGATACAGCGAAATTATATTCCCTTTTTTTTCTCCCTTTGTCCCAGCTGGTTCAGTGCATGTACGCTATTATGACTGTTGTTGACATTTATTGAAGAATAGAATCCGTGAAATGCCGAGCCGATCACGCCATCTTAAATGTTAGAATTCACGCAGTTGCTCTAAAACCACGCATATCGTACGTTTAGAACGATGAGTGGAGAAAAAAATGTCCGATCCTCCTCCGGCCTCTAAAGGGGGAACTGCCAAGAAAAAAAGAAAGTAGAGCACTGTGTGAATAGGCCTCTTCCCCAAGATGATTTTTTTTTTCGATGCAGTCGCACCACTATTCAAAAGACGCTTCGTGCTACCGCCACATATGCAATTTGCTGAGCGAACCTACGAATTACGTATTCCCCTAGGCCTGGCGGGGCGTATCAGCTATTCATTTACACCTAGTTAAATGGGTATATCACCAGGTGTGGCCATTATTTATTTATTTATTTATTTATTTATTTATTTATTTAATATTAAATTCATCATTTTTTTTCTGTTTGTGTGACCTCCTTTATTTATTAATTTCCTTCTTTCACAAGAGCACCGCATGGAGCCCTGCATCAAAGGTGAGAATTAAAGGGCAACTGCACTACTTTTTAAGAATTCTCCAGCATTCAAAGGTTCAAATCTATATAGGCTGTAGGTAAAGCATGCAGATGTTTTTTGCGCCAGCTTTTAACATGATGTCGTAATCGCCGACTGCAGCGCATGCTTCTCCTTAAAGCGTCAGAAAAGTGCGGAGAAGCTCGGTGATATGACTGCATGGACGGGCAGATTCCAAATTTCTTTCTTTACCCAAACCCTGCCGCGTGTCGTCGGATGCCGTCACACAACGCTCCAAGACCATATCTTATCGTATGCGCGACGGTAAGCCTGCGCAGCGCGCGCATAAAATGTATATGATACTCACGCAAAAACTTGTCCTTGCCCTCTTTTGCTGCTTCCAGTATAAATACGCGCTGCTCAAGAAAGCGGGGCTTCTTCCCCCCTGTTGGCTTCGGCGTTCCTGAACTTCGATGCATGGTGTCAGAAGTGGCTAAATTTGACGCCCACTTCTCGGAACATCGGCACGGACGGAAGAAACAAGCCGCGGAATGGCTTTCCTACGCCCACCCGATGCACTACACCTCAAAGGGGATATCGCGAAGAATTGGAAGCTCTTCAAGCAGAAGTTCGAACTTTTCCTGACTGCGACAGAACCAACAGAAAAGCCTCGACCAGAGCCAACAAAAACTGCACTTCGGCTGACTACCGCAGGTGAAGAAGCCAATAACGTATTTAACACCTTCGCCTTCTCCGAAAACGAAAGCAACAGTGACTATGCAACGGTAGTCAAAAAGTTTGATGAGCACTGCAAGGCCCAAAGCAATGAGGTATACGAGCGTTACTTATTCAGGAGACGAGTACAGGAACCGGGCGAGCCATTGGAGCCCTTCTTGCGGGATTTAAGGACTCAAGCACGGCTGTGTAACTTTGCGTGGTTACTAGATTCAATGATCAGGGACCAAATTGTTTTTGGTACAAAGGACGACAAAATACGGGAGAATTAGGTTATTAGGAGATAAAAAGCTGACTCTCCAGGCGGCAGAACAGACCTGCAAGGCTGCCGCGCATGCAGAAATGTGTGAACGAGACCACAAGCAAGTAGACCCGGTTCAGAAGGTGCGCTCTGGTCCTCGGGAAGAGCAGCAGGCGTACAAATGCCAAAGGTGCGCATGAACACACGCACCGCGGAGCTGTCCTGCTTTTGGGCGTACATGTCGCAAATGCCAGCGAAAAAACCACTTTGTCATCTGTTGCAAAGCAAAGCAACAAATCGGCGAACTCACTGGTGTCGAAGAGGAATTCGATATACTGAACGTGGCTTTGAGGAGCGTGGTCAGAGAACGCGACTGGCTTGTTCAAGCAAATGTTGGCAAGCAGTCAATTCACCTGAAAGTTGACACCGGTTCCCAAGCCAACAGTCTTCACCTAAGTGTCTTCAACAAGATGCAGCTAAAGGCACCATTGAAGCCCAGCTGCGCGACTTTGCGGTCCTTCGGCAGAAGCAAAATTGATCATTTTGGCACCATCACGTTGGAAGTAGAGTTAAACGGTCACAACGCCGCCTTGCAATTCTTTATTATGAGGAAAGGGCAAGCCATACTAGGAGTTGAAGCCTGCGAACGCCTTCGGCTTCTTTCTCGGCAAGTGCACAGCGTGTCGCAAGACTCAGCAGAAAGAGTGGTAGATCAATTCCGTCATCTCTTCAGCTGCACAGGTTGCGTGAAGCGTCACTACCACTTTGTTCTCCGCGACGACGCCGTGCCGGTCGTACAGCCAGCGCGACGGGTGCCACTATCCCTTCGGGAGCCGCTGCGGGAGGAGCTGCAGCGTATGGAACAGGGCGGAATCATCGCAAAGGTGACCGAGCCCACAGACTGGGTAAGCCCTCTTGTAATTGTGCGAAAAAAGGATGGACGGCTTAGGGTAGGCATGGACCCGAGGAAGTTTAATGATTGTATCAAAAGGGAGCACTACCAGATGCCGACGCGAGAAGACATAGAGGCGCAACTGGCAGGAGCAGCAGTTTTCACGCGCCTCGATGCAAACGCTGGCTTCCATCAGATACCGCTGGACGAGACAACCTCAAAAATGTGCACGTTTGCAACGCCTTTTGGGCGGTACCGTTTTTTGAGACTACCCTTTGGAATTTATTCAGAACCAGAAGTTTTTCAAAAAATTCTTAATGAAATGTTTGAAGGTCTCCCTGGCGTGAGGGCGTGTGTCGACGACATAACAGTGTGGAGCACGTCGATTAAAGAGCGCAATGAGCGACAAAGGTTAGCGCTAGAGGCGGCGGAACGTGCTGGGTTGACTTTCAACGCGGCCAAGTGCACAATTGGCGTGAAACAGAATTCCTAGGCGACGTAATCATTAAGGAGGGTGTAAGGCCGAGTTCCTCCCTGATACAATGCCTGATGCAAATGCCAGAGCCGAAGGACAAGCAATCGATGCAGAGAATGCTCGGAGTAGCGAACTACTTCAGCAAATTTATGCCATCGTTGGCGCACAGGACAGCATTGCTACGAAGTCTACTAAAGCAGGGCACAATGTTTGAATGCACGGCGAATCACGCCAAAGAGTGGAACCAGCTGTGCGAATTCATGGCCAAACAGCCACTACTGTCGGTTTTTGACCCTGCTCAAGAATCCAAGATACCGTGCGATGCATCACAGAACGGCTTAGGCGCTGCCTTGCTGCAGTGTCACGATAACTATTTGAAGCCGGTTGCGTACGCGTCTCGGCGTAGCCTCTCTGCTCTTTCGAGAGCAGAGAGGCTAGCAGTAAGATAGCATTTGAGGAACGATTGAGAAGGATGGAGGAAAAGCGGTGGGCTAGGAAAGTTTTCAGATACCTGTATATAAAGAATGTTGACACGAAATGGAGAAAGCGAACTAGAAAATTGACAAGCAAATATCTGGACAGCAGTAAGGGGGCAAATCAGCAATTATCGGTTAAGAAAAAGGTTAAAGGAACAGAGAGAGCTTTGTGGAAAACAGGGATGCTGACGAAATCGGCACTAGAAACATACCGGACCTTTAAACAGGAAATTGTCAAAGAAAATATCTATGATAATTGTAGGGGAAGTTCTTTGTTGTTTGAGGCCAGGACTGGAGTTTTGCGGACTAGGAAGTATAGAGTCAGGTACCAGAAGATAGACACTTTGTGCATTGCGTGCGGAGAGGAGGAGGAAACGGCTGAACACTTGATACTTTTCTGTAAAGGGCTTCACCCTACAGTGGAAGGCAGCGGGGCTGACTTGCCCAAGGCATTGGGGTTTAGGGATAGTGAAGGGAAAGTGGATTTTAAGAGGTTAGAAGTAACCAAGCGAAGGTTATCTGATTGGTGGCTAAAAGCAAGACAGGAGTAAAATTTCACAAGACATGGCTAGGTGGCTTGAGCCACCGCCCGATGTAAAGGGTTCAGCCGTATCCATCCATCCATCCATCCATCCATCGGAAGCCCAGCAGCGATGTTCACAAATAGAAAAAGAGGCGATGGCTATCGTGTGTGGCTGTCAAAGATTCAATCATTTCACGTATGGACATCAGGTTATCGTAGAGACTGATCACCTACCTCTGATTGCTATATCCCAGAAATCAATCGGTTACATGCCACCTAGACTGCAACGCTTCTTTCTGCGACTACTTCGATACGATATCAAATTGGTTTGTGTTCCAGGAAAACTTCTATTCTTGGCTGACATGCTGTCCCGGGCTTCAGTCAACTCCGTGAAGTTCGACGCCGAAAGTGAAGATGCAGAAGTACACGCCGTAAGTGTGCTCGCATCTCGCGTGAGCGATAGAACTTTGACGCGACTAGCCGCTGAGGCTAGCAAAGACGAATACTTGAGCAGTGCGCTCTCAAGTCTGTGCAGAGGCGAACCAATCGAAGGCCAGTTGAAGCCGTTTACTAGCGAGCTCTCGCAAGTCCAGGGAGTTCGGTTAAAGGGCTGCAAGGTTGTGATTCCCGCCAGCATGAAGTGCGAAATACTAGAAAATATTCACCAAGGCCACTTGGGTATAAACAAATGCAAATCGAGAGCCCGAGAGGCAGTCTTCTGGCCGGGCATGAATAGCGACATTGAAACCATCGGTCAGACATGCGCGGTGTGCAGAAAATACTCGTGCAGTCAGCCAAGCGAGCCGCTGCAGATGCGCCCAGTGCCTGAGTAACCGTGGCACCGAGTTGGCATCGGCTGTCCAACTTTCCAGAGGTGGAGCTCCTCCAAGATACATCGGCTAGCACGGTCATTCAAGTAACCAGCGCTATCTTCGCGCGATACGGCATACCTATGGAAAATGGTAGGCAAAACAGCGCTGACGGACGGGACGGAAGAAGGCGAGACAGACACATGCGCTGACTAACAACCAAATGGTTTATTGCGAAAGAGGGGGCAATATAAAGCATAGAAGGGAAGAAGAAATGCGGTGCAAAACAAGATATGGCATACATTCGGGATATCATCACTCATTAAGAAAAGCGATCTCCTGTGGGAATAGAGCCACCGATGGTTGGCTTACACATGAGTTGCCTAATGCATGAATGTGAAAGGCCTCCGATATCAGGCGCGAGGTATGATCGTTATATTTGGCGATGATAGTTGTTTGGTTCAAAAACGCCTCACATTCTTCGCGATCTGCGAAATGAATGACCATATTATTTCGGCGTGACTTGTTTTCAATGTCTTTCGCGTGTTCGCGTAGCCGATCGTTGACGCACCGTCCGGTCTCTCCGATGTAGAAACGGCCGCATGACAGTGGGACCTTGTACACTACACCACAGCAACAGTTGACAAATTTGTTTCCCTGTTTCTTCTGACAAGACTTCTTTCCACTCTCCTGATTCACTCTCTTGCACAGGCCTCCCAATTTGTTCCTGGCAGAGAAAAGGAAGCAACGTCCCTCCTGAACAAGGGAATAGAAGATTCAGTCAAGACCTGCGTGTAGCTTCGCAGACGGCGGAATTCATGTGGCGACAGGTTCTTCCTAGGCTCCCTCGCCGAAAGGCGCCCCCGACCTCGCCTCAACAAGACGTCGTCGTGCTGGGGAACGCAAGTGTCCCCCTGAAGGTGAATAACCTGCTCGTGCTGGGGCCGCAATACTGCGAGCATCCACGACTCGACAAAACACAGCTCCTCTCTCTTGTTAGGACCGCTGCCAGAAGAGTAAGAACGGATGAAGCTGGGAGATGCATCAAGGAAGGCGTGGATTCCCTACCCCAGGAGGTGAAGAAAGGAAGCACGCGCCGTCTCACTGCAGCAGTATCAGCCCTCAAAGACGCTGGCGTCAAGCTCGTTCAGTCGGACAAAGAGGGTGGTTTTGTCGTCGTGGTAAACGACCTCTACAAGGAAAAGGCTCAAGCTGCAGTCGCTGCAAACTTCAGACAAGTGAAAACTGTCAAGCCGTCGAAAGTGCAAGAGCAGGCAGTACAGCTTTGTGAGCGTGCTGGACTTTCAAGACTGGCCTCTTCCGTCAAAGCGTCGAAGGCATCTAGCCTTTTCGTCTTCTTCAGCGCCAAGACGCATAAAGTAAGCTTCCCCTTCCGTGTCATTGTGTCCGAACGAGGAACGTGGCAGCGCGAGGTAGCGGTATTCCTGCAGAAGTGCCTGTCGCACCTTGAGGTTGAAGATCCTTTCCTCATCAGAAAGCCGGAGACCGTGTCAGAATTCCTTCAAAACGAGTGTCCTGCCCACGTTGGCGCGTTTTCGGTGGATGTCAAGGACTTGTACTACTCCCTGCCGCAAAGCGTGGTGATCGCAGAAATCAGCAAGTGCATCGACCGTCACGGAGGCACCAAGTTCCAGAACTCTAGTGGTATAAACGTTAGCATGTTTCTAGAAATGCTCCGCTTTTATTTAAAGTCCACGTTTGCTAGAGTTGATGATAGTTATTTCATCCAAAAACAAGGTGTTTGTATTGAATCCAGCCTCGCTCCCGTTCTCAGCGATCTGTTCTTAGCTTCGTGCGATAGACAACTTCAAGCCAAGCTGGACGGCACCATTGTTAAGGTTATGCGTTATGTAGATGACTTTTTAGTATTTTATCGCAAAAGTAACGCCCAACAAACTGTTGCTCAGATTTTTGACGTGTTCAGTACTGAACTTAACAACCTACAATTGACCACAGAGCTACCCACTAGCAACAAACTAAGGTTTTTGGATCTGGAACTTGTGCTATCGTGTGACCATGTGTGTTGGATATACTCCCCGCGCTCCCAGAAAAGCCTGCTCCCCTTCCGGTCGGCCCACTCTAAGATAGTCAAGCGCGGGATAGCGAAAACATGCATGAAAGCCGCTCTGTTTAGATCATGTGCACATAAGACCCAAGCCAGCTTTGACACGCAGGTTACTAGGCTTGCCACTGCGGGATACCCGACGAAGATCTTACCTAGCATAGCAGAGTCGATATTAAAAGAATGCAGAATTCAGAAGGAGACGCGCAAACTGGACACTAAGCACACAACATGTATTCCGTACGTTCACTAAGTTTCGCATAACCTGAAAAAGATTGTGAACAAAGCCGGCGTAAAGCTCCTTTTCTCTGCCAGGAAAAAATTGGGAGGCCTGTGCAAGAGTGAATCAGGAGAGTGGAAAGAAGTCTTGTCAGAAGAAACACAGAAACAAATTTGTCAACTGTTGCTGTGGTGTAGTGTACAAGGTCCCACTGTCATGCGGCCGTTTCTACATCGGAGAGACCGGACGGTGCGTCAACGATCGGCTACGCGAACACGCGAAAGACATTGAAAACAAGTCACGCCGAAATATGGTCATTCATTTCGCAGATTGCGAAGAATGTGAGGCGTTTTTGAACCAAACAACTATCATCGCCAAATATAACGATCACACCTCGCGCCTGATATCGGAGGCCTTTCACATTCATGCATTAGGCAACTCATGTGTAAGCCAACCATCGGTGGCTCTATTCCCACAGGAGATCGCTTTTCTTAATCAGTGATGATATCCCGAATGTATGCCATATCATGTTTTGCACCGCATTTCTTCTTCCCTTCTATGCTTTGTATTGCCCCCTCTTTCGTATTGCCCCCTCTTTCGTTAGTCAGCGCATGTGTCTGTCTCGCCTTCTTCCGTCCCGTCCGTCAGCGCTGTTTTGCCTACCATTTCAACATGAACCAACCAGCCCGACTCAGCCCTCTCCTTGATACCTATGGAAGTGTGTTCAGACAACGGACCCCCTTTCTCAAGCAACCAGTTTGCAGCATTTTCAAGGAAATGCGATATTCTTCATATCACGGCTAGTCCCAGATACCCACAATCGAATGGCTTAGCAGAAAAAAGGGGTGCAAGTGGTCAAGCGGATATTAAAGAAAACCGCTTAAACCAATCAAGGTTTCTGGCTCGGTTTGTTTGCTTACAGGACAACCCCACTGGAAGCTGCTGCACCACCGGCAGCGATCCTTCAGGGCCGAAAGCTACGGACAACGCTGCCAGCTATTCAAGATAGCCCTGGTTTACATGTGGTCAAGCATCGTCAGACGATGAACAACCGAGAACCATTACCACCGCTTATCCAAGGTGACGTCGTTCGCGTGAAGAAGCTCTTCTGCGACAAAAAAGCAAGCGTCACGCAGCACTGTGCTCAACCCAAGTCCTACAACGTGTTCACAGAGGATGGGAGGCTTCTGCGCCGCAACCGAAAGCATTTAATGCCTACGAAAGAAGCATAACGGCGTGAGCTTGATGACGACAGCGAGGACGCCTCCGGAAACAGTGCATCGCAGCAGCGACCAGTGACGCTTGATGGTGGTGCAGTGCCAAGCGCTCCAGTGTTAAGACGATCACAGAGACCACGTGTACCCCCGCGACGTTTCGAATACGGCCGAAACTTTGGGCAAATCTCTTCGGTTATTGTTTTGTGAATTGAACTGATGTAATGCTTATAGCTTAGCTCTTTGTGTTTTGATTCTTTTTATTCCGAAAGAAGGAATATGTGTCGTATGCGCGACGCGAAGCCTGCGCAGCGCGTGCATAAAATGTATCTGATACGCACGCAAGGACTTGCCCTTGCCCTCTTTTGCTACTTACAGTATACATACATGCTCCTCAGTAAAGCTGGACTTCTTCCCCTCTGTTGGCTTCGGCGTGCCTGGACTTCGATGCCAAAAAAGACCAGGTAACCCACCCTGAAGACTACGTCACGAAACGCACAATGGGGCTCAGAGGCGGACCTATCCCGCATGGTATGGGCCTGTCAAGACAACACGGAAATAAAAAGGATAGAACTGACGACTGCGCGATGGGAGGAAATCCTGGCCAGCGTTGTCTAAGGTTCAGCAGGAGATGACTGAAAGCTTAGGAGCGGCTGCAAGATCCAACGGACACCAGGTATGGGGGAAGAACGACCACCAATTCAAGGCCCAATGAAATGGTTTCATCATTTCATCACAGCCATATTTTTCGTCGTTTTTCGCCTCTAAATAGAGAAAAAGTAGAAAAATTCGAAGCGATGGGTACAAAGTTGTTCAAATGCAATTCAACGAACAGGCCAAGGCAGATATTTCACAAAGGCTATATTATGCTTCTTCGTCTAGTCTCTTTCTTTACTTATTTTCTTCCAGAATAACCAAGATAATACGAGAATATGCGCTATCCTTCTACGTGAAAGCTTAAAGACGCTAGGGTAGCCCAGTGGCGATTGTGCTCGGCTGCTGACGCAAAAGACGCGGGCTCGATCCCGACAGTGCCGGTCGCATTTATGTCGAGGCGAAATGCTATAGGCCCATGTACTGAGTAGTGTCAGTGCACGTTAATGGACAGTTCATGCCCTTCTCTAGGTAGGATTCACCAGTGTTGCCTTCCCGCGTGCTTTTCTGTTGCCTTTACTGAGTACAGGTGAACTGCAATGTCTGCCTCCTGATTCTTGGCCGATCCCCCATTGTGGGTATGTGCCATCTTTTGTAAGGCTAACAACAACAATAATGAACCCCAGGTGGTCCACTACGGCGTAACTCAAAGCCTGAGAAGCTTTGGGACGTTAAGCGCCGTTAACCAAACCAGTGTACGCTTAAAAGGATAAGGGTGGTCTTTATTGCTTGCCAGGCCAGCTATCCAATGCTGAAACAAAAGTATGCTCGCGAATTACGTACAGGGGCATTCAATATGAAAGGGAACAAAGTTTCATTCCTCCAAATTACTGTTACGAGCCCTCTTTTTCCTCAATTCTAGGTTCTTTTCCGTTGGGCCTTTAATATCTAAAAGTGTATTTGAAGATAGTAAAGAAATAAAAAGATCGTGCATTTTGCAAAGGGATTTTTTTCCTTTCATATCGGACGGACCAGTGCGTGCTAAATTCGAATCCAG
Source organism: Amblyomma americanum (assembly GCF_052857255.1). Lineage (NCBI taxonomy): Eukaryota > Metazoa > Arthropoda > Arachnida > Ixodida > Ixodidae > Amblyomma > Amblyomma americanum. Next base: position 104,489,681 of record NC_135497.1, read on the forward strand.
CATTCAGGCATGTAAGCCCTGGAACGCATTTCGGCATCACCACCAACTGGGCGATTTAATTATATTTCATGTCCCTATAGAAGGCAGTGTACCCTGCTGATCGGAATGTCGACAAACTAGCCGCACTTGGATGAGAGGTTTACACCTCTATTTGGGAAAAGGGATGACAAATTCTGGTGAAATCGATGCAAACACATTGATGTAAGTGAGGTTGAAATTGATGAGTAACGCCCTGAAGCTGCACACCGGCTACAAGAAACGACGGGAGGCTCCGAAATAAATTTAGACCACCAAGGCTTCTTGAACCTGCACTGACATCGAAAAGTATCTGGCAGCTTTTGCTTCGCCCCCATAGAAGTACGGTCGCCGTTGCCGGGATGACAATCCGAGTCTTGGGATCAGCAGCCGAAAGCTAAAGCTACTGTCCGATTGAAGTTAGCCTGATGAGAAATAAAAAAGACTGAGTTAGAGTAAGTGAACTCGGTTTATTGGAACAATTTTTTTTCTCGACGCAACCGTACTTGGCACAGAGAGAAATTTTGCATCTTTGATCTTTCAGATGAGTACCGGCCAATCAGCTGGAACCGCTCTACCCGGCGCCTTGCGTCTTTCGTTACTTCTTGGCGGTCTTGCGCTTTCCCGGGCTTTTGGAGGCTATTCCGGTTGAATGGTGGCGCCGTTTTCCGCCGCGTTTCCGACCGCCGCTGCGCCTTGAGGAGCCCGAGCGAGATCGGCGGCGCCTCTTGCCAGCACGCTTGCCTGCGGTGCTGCTACCAGAGGACCTGGATCCCGACCGGCGACGGGAACGGGAGCGCCCCCTTTTTCCTCCGGTGCTACGCGACCGCTTGATGCTTCTCCCGGAACGCTTTCTGGCAGCTCCAGATTCGCGAGATTTGCTGCGCGTCCGGTGGCCGCGTCCAGTGCGGCGCTCACTTGTGCCGGTAACGGCCGATGATGAACGAGACAAGGGACCAGGAGCACGTGGCTTGCGGGGCGCTGCACTGCTCTTGCCTTCACTGGTGGACGGCCCAGCCTCGTTGGTGCCTGGCGAGTCTGCAGCCTTTTTTGCCAAACTTCTCTTGGAAACGGGGACTACCTTCTTCACTGGAGACCTGGGTGTAGGCCTAGCTGTGACTTCGTCCATGGCTTTCTCCAGTCGACCGAGAGGCACGTCGCGTGGTGTTCCCGGTTGCTCAGTCGATGAGTTGACCTCGACCGGAGCCGCCTTCAGCGTGTTCCGCGCTCGCCTTTGCTTGGAGCCGTTGGTGCCATTTGCGGATGCGTTCTTATCTCGACTTGTGCCTTTCCTTCCACTTCCAGGCTGGTCGCTAGGCATGGTGCGGTGAGATCAGGCTTTGTAGGTGAGCTATTTCTTGTGAGGTGCTTCAGACGGCTGCCTCGAAGCTCAGGAACGGCAGGGTGCGGTGTCTCCTCGGCGAAGCAAGGAAAGTAGCTCACCCGAGTACGATTCAGAAGGGCCTTCCAACGGATGGTAGCAGTGGGCGCGGAAAACCTTTGCTGGGAGCCTCAGGCTTCGCAGTCATTCCGCGGCGTTCTTCTGTTGATGACGCATGCTGGGGACTGGCGAATCCCTTGGCCAGTAGGCGCAAGTCGCCGGGAAGAAGGGGTGACCAGCGAAGGCTTGGGCGAGCGTTCCAGCTGAGGCCAAGCAGGGCTCTAATGCGCGTGGCACGCGAGCCCAGCTGCTTTCCTCCTCCACATCGCCTTCTGCTGGTCCCCTATTGTGGCACGGGCTCATGCCAGGGTACCTAACGAGTCCAAGTGCTCAAATCGACGTGTTTAATCCATCACTTTTTGCATTCCGGTACCAAATACTGGTAAATGAAGGAGCTTAGTTTCAACAATGCCGTGCAAGAAATTACGCATGCCGTCCTTAGACGATGAAGAAGGCAACGGCAGCTCAGTACGCTTTGGCTTGTACATTCCTTTCACTTTCCTTCAGAACTCAAACATCTGGGTAAATATAATACCACTGCAGTTTAATGCGCCACTTATCGCGGACATAGCAACTGCAAATTTCTTTATCATCTGCGAAATACTTCACCTCACAACTTCCCCGCAGGGGGGCGCCTGCAGCTTGCAGGCGTCGCGACGGTGAGTGGCGACACCGCGGGTTCCCGAGCATCCGCAGGGACATCCCCGCAAGGGGATGATGGTGAACTGTGCATCACCACGGACCCGAGCACCCGCGCCTCGCCGTGCGTGGCATCGCCGTGTCCGGGGAAAAGGGGATACTGGTGGTTGAGCCGATGCCGAGCGTTTGGACCCTTAAGGCCCCTTGGCGGAGTCAACACACCACTTTGGCCCCAGCTTCCTGCAGACGGCACCTCCGGCCTGACCCGACCGGGGGGAATCGGCAGTCGCCTTTTCCTATCCTCCTCTCCATCTTTCACTTTCCTACCTCTGTCTCCCAACTCTCCTATATCCTGCTCGCTTTTTGGTTTTTCCTTTTTTCCTGGCGGCGAGGGTTAACCTTGTGTGGCCAACCACCCTGAGTTGCGTCATATTTCGTTATAGTTGAGGTGTACAGCTGGCGTGGGCAGGACTTGCTATCAAGTTCCTGTCCCGTCCCCTTGTTGGACTCCGTGGTGGGTGGCTGGTACCATGACCGAAAAAGAAAATTTTTTATGGCTCCCCAACTTTCAAAACCTGATCGTTCTCTCAAAAGAGGGCGGAACGAGGCAGACAACTTCTTTAAAAAAAAAAAGTAACTTTCCCCAAATATCATGTGATCCACAGTGAACAACAAGATAAACAGGCAGGAATAATATCCCCCTTCCTTGTGTCAAAGTGCTTGACTGAAACATTAGGCATTGGCTATAAGCTGTCAAAAATGGCCAGCGGCGACTTATTGCTCGAACTGTGTGACAATGTCCAACAATCTAAGCTCTCCAACCTAACGTCCATAGGGGAAATCCCGGTCTCCGTGACTCCTCATCGCTCACTTAACACTGTCCGAGGCGTAATATCGGAAAATGATTTTCTTCCCATAACTGAAAAAGAAATGCTCGAAGGGCTCATCGACCAAGACGTCATAGATGTCCACCGAATCAAAATCCGGAAGGACAACAAGGAAATAGACACAAAACACATGATCCTGACGTTCAACACCAGAACCCTGCCCGACACAATCGACGTGGGAAATTTGAAAATCAATGTAAGACCATACATACCAAACCCTCGCAGATGTTTCAACTGCCAAAGGTTCGGCCACGGCTCACAGAGCTGCCGCGGTCGCAAAACATGCGCAAAATGTGCCTCGAACGATCACCAGTCTGATGTATGTGACGCAGCCTTGTGCTGTGCAAACTGTGAAGGAGAACATGCTGCATACTCCAGGGCATGTCCGTCCTGGAAGAAAGAAAAAGAGATAATCACCATAAAGACAAAAGAAAACATTTCTTTTAAAGAAGCGAGAAGGCGTTTTGCGCTTACAAACACATTCTCCTTCACAGCAAAACAAAACTTCGCTGATGTGGTGCGCAGGGGCGTAGCACCACACAGCACTCCGGCACCTGCCAAGGCCGCTCCCACCGAGCCGATGGCAGGGCCATCCACGCCCCAGGCAGGGTCAGCGAAAGCTGCCCTGTCATTGCCAAAGCAGGGACCGCCGGTCCATGGGTCGGCATCCCGCAGGACCTCCCCCCGTCGGGAGAAACCTGAAACTAACACAACCGAGACTGCGCGGTTCTCCAGCATTTCTGTTGAGGTGATGGATACAACACCCACTCCGCCTCCATTACAGCGGCGGAACAGCTCTTGTGAGCGAAAAAAAGACAGGCCCCTCATAACGAGCCCACCACATAAATCCCCTTTCATTTTCTCTCAAAAACACAAACATGGCTTTTTTAATTCAATGGAATTGCAGGGGACTTATGCGGAATTATAGTGACATAACACATATTTTAGGGTCAATGCTACCCATAGTTTTATGTCTTCAGGAGACCAATCTTGGTCCACAACATGTACATATCCTGAAACATTATCAAACTTTTAGACGCGATCGCGAGCAGGCAAATCGACTCTCAGGAGGCGTCGCAATTGTCGTCCAAAGCGGCGTCCCTGCTCGAGAAATCAAGCTCAATACAAAACTTGAGGCGGTTGCAGTCAGCATCGTCAGCTATAAAATACTAACAATCTGTTCCGTATACATTCCTCCACATTTTACATTAACAGTCCATGATCTAGAAGAATTGATAGATGAACTTCCAGAGCCATATCTGGTAGTTGGGGATTTTAACGCTCACTCCCCTTTTTGGGGAAGCGATCGCTGCGACTCTAGGGGGCAAACAATCGAAGATTTTATCCTCTCAAATAACATCTGTCTTTTAAATACAGGAAAAGCAACTTATTGTTGCCCAAGCTCGGCAAAAATGAGCTTTCTCGATTTAGCTTTCGCATCACCATCGCTTTTTAACGATTTTAAATGGGATGTTTTAAATGACCCTCTGGGAAGTGATCACCTACCTATTATCATCAGCCTCTCATCGTCTACTGCAGTCATCCCCACAAGACCACGGCGCTGGAAACTTCACCTCGCCGACTGGTCACTTTTTACAGCAAGTGCCACACTAGAAAAAGAATTTTGTGAAGCTCTCAGCATAGACGAAATTAATGGAAAGTTTACTACATGCATAATATCGGCCGCTACACTAGCCATACCACAAACAACAGGACTCGTACACAAAAAACATAAAGTATGGTGGACACAAGAATGCACATTGGCAAAAAACAAAACAAAATAAAGCTTGGGGCTCTCTGCGTCGGTATCCCAAAGCGGAGAACTTGATTGCCTTTAAGAGGGCCAAGGCCAGAGCGCGATTCGTTCGGAGAAATGCCGAGAAATCCTCGTGGCAGAAATATGTGTCCTCAATAAACAGCTCAATAACCTCAAAAAAGAAATGTGGGAAAAGGTTCGAAGATTCAGTAGTGACCATACCCCTTTCACACTTACTCTATTGACTACACCCGGGACACAAACATCATTAGAAGAACAGGCCAACATACTAGGTGAGCATTTTGCTGAAGTTTCCAGTTCGTCCAATTACACAAACACGTTCCAGAAGTACAAAGAAATAGCAGAAAAACAAAAACTTCCATTTGCAGCAGGTATCACACTCCAGGAATTGATTAGGGTATTATCTTCTGGTAAAAAGACAGCAACAGGCCCAGATAATGTGCATTACGCTATGCTCGCCCATCTCTCTGAGGCTGCCGTGCAGGCATTGTTGAAATTCTTTAACAAAATATGGACAACTGGGAATATACCTGAGGAGTGGAAGAAAGCAATAATAGTACCTTTTCTGAAACCCGGAAAACAACCAACAAGTCCTAACAATTACAGACCGATAGCCCTCACCACCTGCATCGCTAAATCTTTCGAAAGCATAATAAACATTAGACTGACCTTCACACTTGAATCTCGTCGACTCTTAGATTTACATCAGTGTGGATTTAAGAAAGCATGCTCGACCACTGATCACCTTGTCCGCCTAGAAAACACCATCCGGGAGGCGTTCATCCACAAACAGCACTGTATCGGGGTCTTCTTCGATTTGGAGAAGGCCTATGATACCGCGTGGAAGTTCGGCATCCTCCATGACCTAGCAGAGCTAGGGATCCGCGGCAGGATGCTGAACTGCTTGAACGACTTCCTGACTAACCGCCCATTCAGAGTCCGTCTGGGAGCAACTCTATCAATGACATTCACCCAAGAGAATGGCGTACCCCAGGGATGCATTTTAAGTACGACACTCTATATAGTAAAAATGAACTCTTTGTCCAAAGTAATACCTAAGTCCGTAATGTATTCAGTTTATGTAGATGACATACAGATAGCATACACTTCTTCCAACATACTGTCCTGCGAGAGACAAATACAAATCAAACTAAATAACCTGACTGCTTGGGCAGAGAAAAATGGATTCAAGTTCTCCCCTCAAAAAACAGTAGCTGTTTTGTTCTCATTACGACGAGGCCTACAGGTCGATCCCAATCTGTGCTTGAATCAAACCACACTTCCAGTCAAACAGGAACATAAATTTTTAGGTGTCACTTTTGACAAGAAACTTACATTTCTGTCACACATTAACAACCTGAAAAAGAAAGCATCCCAAGCCCTCAATGTATTAAAGGTACTCTCGCGAAAACGGTGGGGGTCCGATAGAGCATGCCTATTGCAAATATATCGCTCTTTGGTGCGCTCCAAGCTGGACTACGGGTGCATAGTATATGGTTCGGCAAGAGCATCCTACTTGAAACGACTGGACCCTGTTCATAATCTTGGTTTGCGCCTATCAACTGGAGCATATAGAACATCCCCGGTAAATAGTCTTTACGTTGAAGCTAATGAGCCCACACTAGAGGATAGAAGAGTCACACTAACATGCACGTTCATCCTAAAAACCCGTTCTCTCCCTAAACATCTCTGCTATCCCATTGTTACCAAGTGCCCATCTAGGAGATTATTCAGTAATAAACCACATTTTATCAGGCCACTAATAATGCACTTTGAAGATAAATGTGAAGATTAAGGAGTGCTGGACGCCCTACCTAATATTGCACAAACACATGAATATCTACCACCATGGTACAGCCTTCCTTCGGTGTGTGACTTCACATTGACACACGTAAACAAAGAGAAAATACCACACGAGCACATACTGCAAGAGTTCTTTGCACTACAAGGAAATTATGACACTTACACTGAATTTTACACTGATGGCTCAAAAACAGAAAGTCATGTCGGAAGTGCAGTAATTCAAGGAACAAATGAAAAAATGATACGATTGCCACAGTATGCATCGGTATTTACTGCGGAGTGTTATGCCATCTTTGTAGCTGTAGAACAAATAGTAAAACAAAACATAAAAAATAGCATCATTTACACCCATTCACTGAGTATGCTAAAAGCGCTGCATTCTACAAACGCTGCTGAACCCATAATAGGAAAAATCATACATAACATAGTTAAAATTACAAAGCAAAAACATAACATTATATTCTGCTGGGTCCCTAGTCATGTTGGAATTTTAGGTAATGAGAGAGCAGATGCTTGCGCAGCACAAGCTAGAATTGGCCATATAAAACAAGTTAACATACCACAGAGGGATTATTCTGAATTACTGCACAGTAAACTCAGGAATAAGTGGCAGATTGCATGGGACGAAAAAACAAACAACAAACTACATTCTATAAAACCTGTTTTGGGAGAATGGAGATCATGTACACATCAGGAGCGTTTCATAGAAGTTATTTTGTGTCGACTACGCATTGGACACACACACCTTACTCACAACTTCTTACTGACAAAAAAAGACGAACCTCTCTGCGAAATGTGTGGCGATGAACTCACGGTAAACCACATTTTAATTGTATGCAAAAATCTGGAACAACTGAGGAAAAAATATTTCAGAACATTGTACAATGAATACATCCCACTACACCCCATGTTACATTTAGGAGATCAAGCACTGGTTGATTCTTCAAGCATTTTTAAATTTCTTAGAGAAGCCAATGTTTTATACAAACTTTAGATATAAAAAGCGTAACCTTTAACAAAAGCTCTAACCGTGTGTTTGGCGCATCATAGCCTCAGTTGCTTTTGCGCCATTAAAATCAATATAACTAACTAACTCACCTCACAACTTTGGAACTGCAACGCAGAAATGCAGAGCAGTGTTAGAGAGACACAAACTGCCCTACATTAAAAAACGCAACACTGATACGAAGCCCTCGAAGAGTTGAAAAACATCTTACAAGTGAAGCGCATGCAAAGGAACATGCACATGGTACACCATAGAGGAAAATGATAGGCCAGTGCTCAAAACCATAGAAACATAAAGGAAGAACGACCGAGAGACACAATACACAGGCGCAGCTGGGCCGGTTAGAGGCATCATAACGATAGCAGTCACAAACAAGGATGGCAATTCCTCAGAAATGGCGCATCAATTTGGTGCAGATACCCAACCAAAACGACGGACGCAGCCATTGCACTCGCAATAACAGCGCAGATAAAAACTGATATAATAATGAATTCGCAAGAAGTGTGCAGGAACTACACCAGGAGATCGAATGATGCGGCAGGCAGCCATTAGGATGGCAAAGGACATCAAGGAAGGCGGAAGCGATCCAAAGCTCATGTGAACACCAGCGCTTCAGTCCGTGGAGGGGTTTTCACTTCGTTTACATAAGAATTTTTCGCACTTTCCTGCTCCTGTCCTTTTATCCCCAATTCCCTTTGCCACGCAGAGTGGCATTTTAGCAAATTTTTTATGCCGGCTAAAATCTCGGCTTTTTAACCAAGGTTGTCTCTTTCCTTCTCCATAGAGGTAAATGAAGGCGCACACGCTTCTGCACGACCACTCCGACCCGGGCATCCGAACAGATGGACGAGCAGAACTACTCAAACATGCTGAGCACATACTCATACAGCGTACAACTCTATACGCAGAAGATGAAGAACTAGACAAGGTACCAGAAATAACGCTGAGAAGATTAGAAAAGAAAACAGGTAATCTCTATCGTATGCGCGACGAAGCCTGCGGAACGCGTGCATAAAATGTATCTGATACGCACGCAAGGACTTGCCCTTGCCCTCTTTTGCTACTTACAGTATACATGCGCGCTCCTCAGCAAAGCTGGGCTTCTTCCCCCTTGCTGGCTTCGGCGTGCCTGGACTTCAATGCATGGTGTCAGAAGTGGCTTATACTTTGACGCCCACTTCTCGGAACATCGGCACGGACGGAAGTAACAAGCCGCGGAATGGATTTCCTACGCCCACCCGATGCACTACACCTCAAAGGAGATATCGCGAAGAATTGGCAGCTCTTCAAGCAGAAGTTCGAACTATTCATTACTGCGACAGAACCAACAGAAAAGCCTCGGCCAGAGCCAACAAAAACTGCACTTCTGCTGACTACCGCAGGTGAAAAAGCCATTAAGGTATTTAACACGTTCGTCTTCTCCGAAAACGAAAGCAACAGTGACTATGCAACGGTAGTCAAAAAGTTTGATGAGTACTGCAAGGCCCAAAGCAATGAGGTATACGAGCGTTACTTGTTCAGGAGAAGAGTACAGGGACCAGGCGAGCCATTCGAGCCCTTATTGCGGGATTTAAGGACTCAAGCACGGCTGTGTAACTTTGCGGGGTTACTAGATTCAATGATCAGGGACCAAACTGTTTTTGGTACAAAGGACTACAAAATACGAGAGAAATAAGTTATTAAGAGATAACAAGCTGACTCTCCAGGCGGCAGAACAGACCTGCAAGGCTGCCGCGCATCCCGAAATGTGTGAACGAGACCACAAGCAAGTAGACCCAGTTCAGAAGATGCGCTCTGGTCCTCGGGAAGAGCAGCAGGCGTACAACTGCCAAAGGTGCGCATGAACACACGCACCGCGGAGCTGTCCTGCATTTGGGCGTACATGTCGCAAATGCCAGCGAAAAAACCACTTTGCCATCTGTTGCAAAGCAAAGCAACAAAGCGGCGAACTCACTGGTGTCGAAGAGGAATTCGATATACTGAACGTGGCTTTGAGGAGCGTGGTCCGAGAACGCGACTGGCTTGTTCAAGCAAATGTTGGCAAGCAGTCAGTTCACCTGACAGTTGACACCGGTTCCCAAGCCAGCAGTTTTCCCCTCAGTGTCTTCAACAAGATGCAGCTACAGGCACCATTGAAGCCCAGCTGCGCGACTTAGCGGTCCTTCGGCGGAAGCAAAATTGATCATTTTGGCACCATCACGTTGGAAGTAGAGTTACACGGTCACAACGCCGCCCTGCAATTCTTTATCGTGCGGAAAGGGCAAGCCATACTAGGAGTTGAAGCCTGCGAACGCCTTCGGCTTCTTTCTCGGCAAGTACACGGCGTGTCGCAAGACTCAACAGAAAGAGTGGTACATCAATTCCGTCATCTATTCAGCGGCACAGGTTGCGTGAAGCGCCACTACCATATGGTTCTCCGCGACGATGCCGTGCCGGTCGTACAGCCAGCGCGACAGGTACCACTATCCCTTCGGGAGCCGCTGCGGGAGGAGCTGCAGCGTATGGAACAGGGCGGAATCATCGCAAAGGTGACCGAGCCCACAGACTGGGTAAGCCCTCTTGTAATTGTGCGAAAAAAGGATGGACGGCTTAGGGTATGCATGGACCCGAGGAAGTTTAATGATTGTATCAAAAGGGAGCACTACCAGATGCCGACGCGAGAAGACATAGAGGCGGAACTGGCAGGAGCAGCAGTTTTCACGCGCCTCGATGCAAACGCTGGCTTCCATCAGCTACCGTTGGACGAGACAACCTCAAAAATGTGCACGTTTGCAACGCCTTTTGGGCGGTACCGTTTTTTGAGACTACCCTTTGGAATTTATTCAGAACCCGATGTTTTTCAAAAAATTCTTAATGAAATGTTTGAAGGTCTCCCTGGCGTGAGGGCGTATGTCGACGACATAATAGTGTGGGGCACGTCGACCAAAGAGCACAATGAGCGACTAAGGTTAGCGCTAGAGGCGGCGGAACGTGCTGGGTTGACTTTCAACGCGGCCAAGTGCACAATTGGCGTGAAACAGAATTCCTAGGCGACGTAATCAGTAAGGAGGGTGTAAGGCCGAGTTCCTCCCTGATAGAATGCATGATGCAAATGCCAGAGCCGAAGGACAAGCAATCGATGCAGAGAATGCTCGGAGTAGCGAACTACTTCAGCAAATTTATGCTATCGTTGGCGCACAGGACAGCATTGCTACGAAGTCTACTAAAGCAGGGCACAATGTTTGAATGCACGGCGAATCACGCCAAAGAGTGGAACCAGCTGTGCGAATGCATGGGCAAACAGCCACTACTGTCGCTTTTTGACCCTGCTAAAGAATCCAAGATACCGTGCGATGCATCACAGAACGGCTTAGGCGCTGCTTTGCTGCAGTGTCACGATAACTATTTGAAGCCGGTCGCGTACGCGTCTAAAGCTCGCACGGAAACCCAGCAGCGATATTCGCAAATAGAAAAAGAGGCGATGGCTATCGTGTGTGGCTGCCAAAGATTCAATCATTTCACGTATGGACATCAGGTTATCGTAGAGACTGATCACCTACCTCTGATTGCTATATCCCAGAAATCAATCGGTTACATGCCACCTAGACTGCAACGCTTCTTTCTGCTACTACTTCGATACGATATCAAATTGGTTTCTGTTCCAGGAAAACTTCTATTCTTGGCTGACATGCTGTCCCGGGCTTCAGTCAACTCCGTGAAGTTCGAGGCCGAAAGTGAAGATGCAGAAGTACACGCCGTGAGTGTGCTCGCGTCTCGCGTGAGCCATAGAACTTTGACGCGACTAGCCGCTGAGACTAGCAAAGACGAATACTTGAGCAGTGTGCTCTCAAGTCTGGGCAGAGGCGAACCAATCGAAGGCCAGTTGAAGCCGTTTAATAGCGAGCTCTCGCAAGTCCAGGGAGTTCTGTTAAAGGGCTGCAAGGTTGTGATTCCCGCCAGCATGAAGTGCGAAATACTAGAAAATATTCACCAAGGCCACTTGGGTATAAACAAATGCAAATCGAGAGCCCGAGAGGCAGTCTTCTGGCCGGGCATGAAATGCGACATTGAAACCTTCGTTCAGACATGCGCGGTGTGCAGAAAATACTCGTGCAGTCAGCCAAGCGAGCCGCTGCAGATGCGCCCAGTGGCTGAGTAACCGTGGCACCGAGTTGGCATCGGCTGTCCAACTTTCCAGAGGTGGAGCTCCTCCAAGATACATCGGCTAGCACGGTCATTCAAGTAACCAGCGCTATCTTCGCGCGATACGGCATACCTATGGAAAATGGTAGGCAAAACAGCGCTGACGGACGGGACGGAAGAAGGCGAGACAGACACATGCGCTGACTAACAACCAAATGGTTTATTGCGAAAGAGGGGGCAATATAAAGCATAGAAGGGAAGAAGAAATGCGGTGCAAAACATGATATGACATACATTCGGGATATCATCACTGATTAAGAAAAGCGATCTCCTGTGGGAATAGAGCCACCGATGGTTGGCTTACACATGAGTTGCCTAATGCATGAATGTGAAAGGCCTCCGATATCAGGCGCGAGGTATGATCGTTATATTTGGCGAAGATAGTTGTTTGGTTCAAAAACTCCTCACATTCTTCGCAATCTGCGAAATGAATGACCATATTATTTCGGCGTGACTTGTTTTCAATGTCTTTCGCGTGTTCGCGTAGCCGATCGTTGACGCGCCGTCCGGTCTCTCCGATGTAGAAACGGCCGCATGACAGTGGGGCCTTGTACACTACACCACAGCAACCGTTGACAAATTTGTTTCTGTGTTTCTTCTGACAAGACTTCTTTCCACTCTCCTGATTCACTCTCTTGCACAGGCCTCCCAATTTGTTCCTGGCAGAGAAAAGGAGCTTTACGCCGGCTTTGTTCACAATCTTTTTCAGGTTATGCGAAACTTGGTGAACATACGGAACATACATGTGCTTAGTGTCCAGTTTGCGCGTCTCCTTCTGAATTCTGCATTCTTTTAATATCGACTCTGCTATGCTAGATAAGATCTTCGTCGGGTATCCCGCTGTGGTAAGCCTAGTAACCTGCGCGTCAAAGCTGGCTTGGGTCTTATGTGCACATGATCTAAACAGAGCGGCTTTCATGCATGTTTTCGCTATCCCGCGCTTGACTATCTTAGAGTGGGCCGACCGGAAGGGGAGCAGGCTTTTCTGGGAGCGCGGGGAGTATATCCTACACACATGGTCACACGATAGCACAAGTTCCAGATCCAAAAACCTTAGTTTGTTGTTAGTGGGTAGCTCTGTGGTCAATTGTAGGTTGTTAAGTTCAGTACTCAACACGTCAAAAATCAAAGCAACAGTTTGTTGGGCGTTACTTCTGCGATAAAATACTAAAAAGTCATCTACATAACGCATAACCTTAACAACGATGGCGTCCAGCTTGGCTTGAAGTTGTCTATCGCACGAAGCTAAGAACAGATCGCTGAGAACGGGAGCGAGGCTGGATCCAATACAAACACCTTGTTTTTGGGTGAAAAAACTATCAACTCTAGCAAACGTGGACTGTAAATAAAAGCGGAGCATTTCTAGAAACATGCTAACGTTTATACCACTAGAGTTCTGGAACTTGGTGCATCCGTTACGGTCGATGCACTTGCTGATTTCTGCGATCACCGCGCTTTGCGGTAGGGAGTAGCACAAGTCCTTGACATCCACCGAAAACGCGCCAACGTGGGCAGGACACTCGTTTTGAAGAAATTCTGACACTGTCTCCGGCTTTCTGATGAGGAAAGGATCTTCAATCTCAAGGCGCGACAGGCACTTCTGCAGGAACACCGCTACCTCGCGCTGCCACGTTCCTCGTTCGGACACAATGACACGGAAGGGGCAGCTTACATTATGCGTCTTGGCGCTGAAGAAGACGAAAAGGCTAGATGCCTTCGACGCTTTGACGGAAGAGGCCAGTCTTGAAAGTCCAGCACGCTCACAAAGCTGTACTGCCTGCTCTTGCACTTTCGACGGCTTGACAGTTTTCACTTGTCTGAAGTTTGCAGCGACTGCAGCTTGAGCCTTTTCCTTGTAGAGGTCGTTTACCACGACGACAAAACCAGCCTCTTTGTCCGACTGAACGAGCTTGACGCCAGCGTCTTTGAGGGCTGATACTGCTGCAGTGAGACGGCGCGTGCTTCCTTTCTTCACCTCCTGGGGTAGGGAATCCACGCCTTCCTTGATGCATCTCCCAGCTTCATCCGTTCTTACTCTTCTGGCAGCGGTCCTAACAAGAGAGAGGAGCTGTGTTTTGTCGAGTCGCGGATGCTCGCAGTATTTCGGCCCCAGCACGAGCAGGTTATTCACCTTCGGGGGGACACTTGCGTTCCCCAGCACGACGACGTCTTGTTGAGGCGAGGTCGGGGGCGCCTTTCGGCGAGGGAGCCTAGGAAGAACCTGTCGCCACATGAATTCCGCCGTCTGCGAAGCTACACGCAGGTCTTGACTGAATCTTCTATTCCCTTGTTCAGGAGGGACGTTGCTTCTGCACGCAATGCTCAGGCACTCCGTGTAAAATCTCGCTTGCCTCCAGGTCTCGGAGCGTAAGATGCGGCACGTCCGCTTGGCATGGCCTTCCGAAGGAATGAGACCCCCGAATAAGCGGAGAACGTCCGGAGGCAGAAAGGAATTCTTCAATGAGTACGTGAGGAGACGTGCCCGACACGTTGCTGTAGCCAGAAGGTTTACACATACAACAGATGAGCGGAGGCATTAAGTGGAAAGGAAAGAGCCCGATGTACAAGAAATGAAATCAAGGAGAGGGCTGAGTCGGGCTGGTTGGTTCATGTTGAAATGGTAGGCAAAACAGCGCTGACGGACGGGACGGAAGAAGGCGAGACAGACACATGCGCTGACTAACAACCAAATGGTTTATTGCGAAAGAGGGGGCAATATAAAGCATAGAAGGGAAGAACAAATGCGGTGCAAAACATGATATGGCATACATTCGGGATATCATCACTGATTAAGAAAAGCGATCTCCTGTGGGAATAGAGCCACCGATGGTTGGCTTACACATGAGTTGCCTAATGCATGAATGTGAAAGGCCTCCGATATCAGGCGCGAGGTATGATCGTTATATTTGGCGATGATAGTTGTTTGGTTCAAAAACGCCTCACATTCTTCGCAATCTGCGAAATAATGACCATATTATTTCGGCGTGACTTGTTTTCAATGTCTTTCGCGTGTTCGCGTAGCCGATCGTTGACGCACCGTCCGGTCTCTCCGATGTAGAAACGGCCGCATGACAGGGGGACCTTGTACACTACACCACAGCAACAGTTGACAAATTTGTTTCTCTGTTTCTTCTTACAAGACTTCTTTCCACTCTCCTGATTCACTCTCTTGCACAGGCCTCCCAATTTGTTCCTGGCAGAGAAAAGGAAGCAACGTCCCTCCTGAACAAGGGAATAGAAGATTCAGTCAAGACCTGCGTGTAGCTTCGCAGACGGCGGAATTCATGTGGCGACAGGTTCTTCCTAGGCTCCCTCGCCGAAAGGCGCCCCCGACCTCGCCGCAACAAGACGTCGTCGTGCTGGGGAACGCAAGTGTCCCCCTGAAGGTGAATAACCTGCTCGTGCTGGGGCCGAAATACTGCGAGCATCCACGACTCGACAAAACAGAGCTCCTCTCTCTTGTTAGGACCGCTGCCAGAAGAGTAAGAACGGATGAAGCTCGGAGATGCATCAAGGAAGGCGTGTATTCCCTACCCCAGGAGGTGAAGAAAGGAAGCACGCGCCGTCTCACTGCAGCAGTATCAGCCCTCAAAGACGCTGGCGTCAAGCTCGTTCAGTCGGACAAAGAGGCTGGTTTTGTCGTCGTGGTAAACGACCTCTACAAGGAAAAGGCTCAAGCTGCAGTCGCTGCAAACTTCAGACAAGTGAAAACTGTCAAGCCGTCGAAAGTGCAAGAGCAGGCAGTACAGCTGTGTGAGCGTGCTGGACTTTCAAGACTGGCCTCTTCCGTCAAAGCGTCGAAGGCATCTAGCCTTTTCGTCTTCTTCAGCGCCAAGACGCATAAAGTAAGCTGCCCCTTCCTTGTCATTGTGTCCAAACGAGGAACGTGGCAGCGCGAGGTAGCGGTGTTCCTGCAGAAGTGCCTGTCGCACCTTGAGGTTGAAGATCCTTTCCTCATCAGAAAGCCGGAGACCGTGTCAGAATTCCTTCAAAACGAGTGTCCTGCCCACGTTGGCGCGTTTTCGGTGGATGTCAAGGACTTGTACTACTCCCTGCCGCAAAGCGTGGTGATCGCAGAAATCAGCAAGTGCATCGACCGTCACGGAGGCACCAAGTTCCAGAACTCTAGTGGTATAAACGTTAGCATGTTTCTAGAAATGCTCCGCTTTTATTTAAAGTCCACGTTTGCTAGAGTTGATGATAGTTATTTCATCCAAAAGCAAGGTGTTTGTATTGGATCCAGCCTCGCTCCCGTTCTCAGCGATCTGTTCTTAGCTTCGTGCGATAGACAACTTCAAGCCAAGCTGGACGGCACCATTGTTAAGGTTATGCGTTATGTAGATGACTTTTTAGTATTTTATCGCAAAAGTAACGCCCAACAAACTGTTGCTCAGATTTCTGACGTGTTCAGTACTGAACTTAACAACCTACAATTGACCACAGAGCTACCCACTAACAACAAACTAAGGTTTTTGGATCTGGAACTTGTGCTATCGTGTGACCATGTGTGTTGGATATACTCCCCGCGCTCCCAGAAAAGCCTGCTCCCCTTCCGGTCGGCCCACTCTAATATATAGTCAAGCGCGGGATAGCGAAAACATGCATGAAAGCCGCTCTGTTTAGATCATGTGCACATAAGACCCAAGCCAGCTTTGACACGCAGGTTACTAGGCTTACCACTGCGGGATACCCGACGAAGATCTTATCTAGCATAGCAGAGTCGATATTAAAAGAAGTCAGAATTCAGAAGGAGACGCGCAAACTGGACACTAAGCACATAACATGTATTCCGTATGTTCACAAAGTTTCGCATAACCTGAAAAAGATTGTGAACAAAGCCGGAGTAAAGCTCCTTTTCTCTGCCAGGAACAAATTGGGAGGCCTGTGCAAGAGAGTGAATCAGGAGAGTGGAAAGAAGTCTTGTCAGAAGAAACACAGAAACAAATTTGTCAACTGTTGCTGTGGTGTAGTGTACAAGGTCCCACTGTCATGCGGCCGTTTCTACATCGGAGAGACCGGACGGTGCGTCAACGATCGGCTACGCGAACACGCGAAAGACATTGAAAACAAGTCACGCCGAAATATGGTCATTCATTTCGCAGATTGCGAAGAATGTGAGGCGTTTTTGAACCAAACAACTATCATCGCCAAATATAACGATCATACCTCGCGCCTGATATCGGAGGCCTTTCACATTCATGCATTAGGCAACCATCGGTGGCTCTATTCCCACAGGAGATCGCTTTTCTTAATCAGTGATGATATCCCGAATGTATGCCATATCATGTTTTGCACCGCAATTCTTCTTCCCTTCTATGCTTTGTATTGCCCCCTCTTTCGTTAGTCAGCGCATGTGTCTGTCTCGCTTTCTTCCGTCCCGTCCGTCAGCGCTGTTTTGCCTACCATTTCAACATGAACCAACCAGCCCGACTCAGCCCTCTCCTTGATACCTATAGAAGTGTGTTCAGACAACGGACCCCCTTTCTCAAGCAACCAGTTTGCAGCATTTTCAAGGAAATGCGATATTTTTCATATCACGGCTAGTCCCAGATACCCACAATCGAATGGCTTAGCAGAAAAAAGGGGTGCAAGTGGTCAAGCGGATATTAAAGAAAACCGCTTAAACCAATCAAGGTTTCTGGCTCGGTTTGTTTGCTTACAGGACAACCCCACTGGAAGCTGCTGCACCACCGGCAGCGATCCTTCAAGGCCGAAAGCTACGGACAACGCTGCCAGCTATTCAAGATAGCCCTGGTTTACATGTGGTCAAGCATCGTCAGACGATGAACAACCGAGAACCATTACCACCGCTTATCCAAGGTGACGTCGTTCGCGTGAAGAAGCTCTTCTGGGACAAAAAAGCAAGGATCACGCAGCACTGTGCTCAACCCAAGTCCTACAACGTGTTCACCGAAGATGGGAGGCTTCTGCGCCGCAACCGAAAGCATTTAATGGCTACGAAAGAAGCATTACGGCGTGAGCTTGATGACGACAGCGAAGACGCCTCCGGAAACAGTGCATCGCAGCAGAAGCAGCGACCAGTGACGCTTGATGGTGGTGCAGTGCCAAGCGCTCCAGTGTTAAGACGATCACAGAGACCACGTGTACCCCCGCGACGTTTCGAAAACGGCCGAAACTTTGGGCAAATCTCTTCGGTTATTGTTTTGTGAATTGAGCTGATGTAATGCTTATAGCTTTGCTCTTTGTGTTTTGATTCTTTTTATTCCGAAAGAAGGAATATGTGTCGTATGCGCGACGCGAAGCCTGCGCAGCGCGTGCATAAAATGTATCTGATACGCACGCAAGGACTTGCCCTTGCCCTCTTTTGCTACTTACAGTATACATACATGCTCCTCAGTAAAGCTGGACTTCTTCCCCTCTGTTGGCTTCGGCGTGCCTGGACTTCGATGCCAAAAAAGACGAGGTAACCCACCCTGAAATCTACGTCACGAAACGCACAATGGGGCTCAGAGGCGGACCTATCCCGCATGGTATGGGCCTGTCAAGACAACACGGAAATAAAAAGGATAGAACTGACGACTGCGCGATGGGAGGAAATCCTGGCCAGCGTTGTCTAAGGTTCAGCAGGAGATGACTGAAAGCTTAGGAGCGGCTGCAAGATCCAACGGACACCAGGTATGGGGGAAGAACGACCACCAATTCAAGGCCCAATGAAATGGTTTCATCATTTCATCACAGCCATATTTTTCGTCGTTTTTCGCCTCTGAATAGAGAAAAAGTAGAAAAATTCGAAGCGATGGGTACAAAGTTGTTCAAATGCAATTCAACGAACAGGCCAAGGCAGATATTTCACAAAGGCTATATTATGCTTCTTCGTCTAGTCTCTTTCTTTACTTATTTTCTTCCAGAATAACCAAGATAATACGAGAATATAAGCTATCCTTCTACGTGAAAGCTTAAAGACGCTAGGGTAGCCCAGTGGCGATTGTGCTCGGCTGCTGACGCAAAAGACCCGGGCTCGATCCCGACAGTGCCGGTCGCATTTATGTCCGAGGCGAAATGCTATAGGCCCATGTACTGAGTGGTGTCAGTGCACGTTAATGGACAGTTCATGCCCTTCTCTAGGTAGGATTCACCAGTGTTGCCTTCCCGCGTGCTTTTCTGTTGCCTTTACTGAGTACAGGTGAACCGCAATGTCTGCCTCCTGATTCTTGGCCGATCCCCCATTGTGGGTATCTGCCATCTTTTGTAAGGCTAGCAACAACAATAATGAACCCCAGGTGGTCCACTACGGCGTAACTCAAAGCCTGAGAAGCTTTGGGACGTTAAGCGCCGTTAACCAAACCAGTGTACGCTTAAAAGGATAAGGGTGGTCTTTATTGCTTGCCAGGCCAGCTATCCAATGCTGAAACAAAAGTATGCTCGCGAATTACGTACAGGGGCATTCAATATGAAAGGGAACAAAGTTTCATTCCTCCAAATTACTGTTACGAGCCCTCTTTTTCCTCAATTCTAGGTTCTTTTCCGTTGGGCCGTTAATATCTAAAAGTGTATTTGAAGATAGTAAAGAAATAAAAAGATCGTGCATTTTGCAAAGGGATTTTTTTCCTTTCATATCGGACGGACCAGCGCGTGCTAAATTCGAATCCAGCATTCAGGCATGTAAGCCCTGGAACGCATTTCGGCATCACCACCAACTGGGCGATTTAATTATATTTCATGTCCCTATAGAAGGCAGTGTACCCTGGTGATCGGAATGTCGACAAACTAGCCACACTTGGATGAGAGGTTTACACCTCTATTTGGGAAAAGGGATGACTGAAATTCTGGTGAAATCGATGCAAACACATTGATGTAAATGAGGTTGAAATTGATAAGCTGAACGCCCTGAAGCTGCACACCGGCTACAAGAAACGACAAGAGGCTCCGAAATAAATTTAGACCACCACGGCTTCTTGAACGTGCACTGACATCGAAAAGTATCTGGCAGCTTTTGCTTCGCCCCCATAGAAGTACGGTCGTCGTTGCCGGGATGACAATCCGAGTCTTGGGATCAGCAGCCGAAAGCTAAAGCTACTGTCCGATTGAAGTTAGCCTGATGAGAAATAAAAAAGACTGAGTAAGCGAACTCGGTTTATTGGAACAATTTTTTTCTCGACGCAACCGTACTTGGCACAGAGAGAAATTTTGCATCTTTGATCTTTCAGATGAGTACCGGCCAATCAGCTGGAACCGCTCTACCCGGCGCCTTGCGTCTTTCGTTACTTCTTGGTGGTCTTGCGCTTCCCCGGGCTTTTGGAGGCTATTCCGGATGGATGGTGGCGCCGTTTTCCGCCGCGTTTCCGACCGCCGCTTCGCCTTGAGGAGCCCGAGCGAGATCGGCGGCGCCTCTTGCCAGCATGCTTGCCTGCGGTGCTGCTACCAGAGGACCTGGATCCCGAGCGACGACGGGAACTGGAGCGCCCCCTTTTTCCTCCGGTGCTACGCGACCGCTTGATGCTTCTCCCGGAACGCTTTCTGGCAGCTCCAGATTCGCGAGATTTGCTGCGCGTCCGGTGGCCGCGTCCAGTGCGGCGCTCACTTGTGCCGGTAACGGCCGATGATGAACGAGACGAGGGACCAGGAGCACGTGGCTTGCGGGGCGCTGCACTGCTCTTGCCTTCACTGGCGGACGGCCCAGCCTCGTTGGTGCCTGGCGAGTCTGCAGCCTTTTTTGCCAAACTTCTCTTGGAAACGGGGACTACCTTCTTCACTGGAGACCTGGGTGTAGGCCTAGCTGTGACTTCGTCCATGGCTTTCTCCGGTCGACCGAGAGGCACGTCGCGTTGTGTTCCCGGTTGCTCAGTCGATGAGTTGACCTCGACCGGAGCCGCCTTCAGCGTGTTCCGCGCTCGCCTTTGCTTGGAGCCGTTGGTGCCATTTGCGGATGCGTTCTTATCTCGACTTGTGCCTTTCCTTCCACTTCCAGGCTGGTCGCTAGGCATGGTGCGGTGAGATCAGGCTTTGTAGGTGAGCTATTTCTTGTGAGGTGCTTCAGACGGCTGCCAGCTCAGGAACGGCAGGGTGCGGTGTCTCCTCGGCGAAGCAAGGAAAGTAGCTCACCCGAGTACGATTCAGAAGGGCCTTCCAACGGATGGTAGCAGTGGGCGCGGAAAACCTTTGCTGGGAGCCTCAGGCTTCGCAGTCATTCCGCGGCGTTCTTCTGTTGATGACGCATGCTGGGGACTGGCGAATCCCTTGGCCAGTAGGCGCAAGTCGCCGGGAAGAAGGGGGCGACCAGCGAAGGCCTGGGCGAGCGTTCCAGCTGAGGCCAAGCAGGGCTCTAATGCGCGTGGCACGCGAGCCCAGCTGCTTTCCTCCTCCACATCGCCTTCTGCTGGTCCCTTTTCGTGGCACGGGCTCATGCCAGGATACCTAACGAGTCCAAGTGCTCAAATCGACGTATTTAATCAATCACTATTTGCATTCCGGTACAAAATAATGGTAAATGAAGGAGTTTAGTTTCGACAATGCCGTGCAAGAAATTACGCATGCCGTCCTTAGACGATGAAGAAGGCAACGGCAGCTCAGTACGCTTTGGCTTGTACATTCCTTTCACTTTCCTTCACAACACCAACATCTGGGTAAATATAATACCACTGCAGTTTAATGCGCCACTTATCGCGGACACAGCAACTGCAAATTTCTTTATCATCTGCGAAATACTTCACCTCACAACTTCCCCGCAGGGGGGCGCCTGCAGCTTGCAGGCGTCGCGACGGTGAGTGGCGACACCGCGGGTTCCCGAGCATCCGCAGGGACATCCCCGCAAGGGGATGATGGTGAACTGTGCATCACCATGGACCCGAGCACCCGCGCCTCGCCGAGCGTGGCATCGCCGTGTCCGGGGAAAAGGGGATCCTGGTGGTTGAGCCGATGCCGAGCGTTTGGACCCTTAAGGCCCCTTGGCGGAGTCAACACACCACTTTGGCCCCAGCTTCCTGCAGACGGCACCTCCGGCCTGACACGACCAGGGGGCATCGGCAGTCGCCTTTTCCTATCCTCCTCTCCATCTTTCACTTTCCTACCTCTGTCTCACAACTCTCCTATATCCTACTCGCTTTTTGGTTTTTCCTTTTTTCCTGGCGGCGAGGGTTAACCTTGTGTGACCAACTACCCTGAGTTGCGTCATATTTCGTTATAGTTGAGGTGTACAGCTGGCGTGGGCAGGACTTGCTATCAAGTTCCTGTCCCGTCCCCTTGTTGGACTCCGTGGTGGGTGGCTGGCACCATGACCGAAAAACAAAATTTTTTTATGGCTCCCCAACTTTCAAAACCTGATCGTTCTCTCAAAAGAGGGCGGAACGAGGCAGACAACTTCTTTCAAAAAAAAAAAGTAACTTTCCCCAAATATCATGTGATCCACAGTGAACAACAAGATAAACAGGCAAGAATAATATCCCCCTTCCTTGTGTCAAAGTGCTTGACTGAAACATTAGGCATTGGCTATAAGCTGTCAAAAATGGCCAGCGGCGACTTATTGCTCGAACTGTGTGACAATGTCCAACAATCTAAGCTCTCCAACCTAACGTCCATAGGGGAAATCCCGGTCTCCGTGACTCCTCATCGCTCACTTAACACTGTCCGAGGCGTAATATCGGAAAATGATTTTCTTCACATAACTGAAAAAGAAATGCTCGAAGGGCTCATCGACCAAGACGTCATAGATGTCCACCGAATCAAAATCCGGAAGGACAACAAGGAAATAGACACAAAACACATGATCCTGACGTTCAACACCAGCACCCTGCCCGAAACAATCGACGTGGGATATTTGAAAATCAATGTAAGACCATACATACCAAACCCTCGCAGATGTTTCAACTGCCAAAGGTTCGGCCACGGCTCACAGAGCTGCCGCGGTCGCAAAACGTGCGCAAAATGTGCCTCGAACGATCACCAGTCTGATGTATGTGACGCAGCCCTGTGCTGTGCAAACTGTGAAGGAGAACATGCTGCATACTCCAGGGCGTGTCCGTCCTGGAAGAAAGAAAAAGAGATAATCACCATAAAGACAAAAGAAAACATTTCTTTTAAAGAAGCGAGAAGGCGTTTTGCGCTTACAAACACATTCTCCTTCACAGCAAAACAAAACTTCGCTGATGTGGTGCGCAGGGGCGTAGCACCACACAGCACTCCGGCACCTGCCAAGGCCGCTCCCACCGAGCCGATGGCAGGGCCATCCACGCCCCAGGCAGGGTCAGCGAAAGCTGCCCTGTCATTGCCAAAGCAGGGACCGCCGGTCCATGGGTCGGCATCCCGCAGGACCTCCCCCCGTCGGGAGAAACCTGAAACTAACACAACCGAGACTGCGCGGTTCTCCAGCATTTCTGTTGAGGTGATGGATACAACACCCACTCCGCCTCCATTACAGCGGCGGAACAGCTCTCGTGAGCGAAAAAAAGACAGGCCCCTCATAACGGGCCCACCACATAAGTAAATCCCCTTTCATTTTCTCTCAAAAACACAAACATGGCTTTTTTAATTCAATGGAATTGCAGAGGACTTATGCGGAATTATAGTGACATAACACATATTTTAGGGTCAATGCTACCCATAGTTTTATGTCTTCAGGAGACCAATCTTGGTCCACAACATGTACATATCCTGAAACATTATCAAACTTTTAGACGCGATCGCGAGCAGGCAAATCGACTCTCAGGAGGCGTCGCAATTGTCGTCCAAAGCGGCGTCCCTGCTCGAGAAATCAAGCTCAATACAAAACTTGAGGCGGTTGCAGTCAGCATCGTCAGCTATAAAATACTAACAATCTGTTCCGTATACATTCCTCCACATTTTACATTAACAGTCCATGATCTAGAAGAATTGATAGATGAACTTCCAGAGCCATGTCTGGTAGTTGGGGATTTTAACGCTCACTCCCCTTTTTGGGGAAGCGAGCGCTGCGACTCTAGGGGGCAAACAATCGAAGATTTTATCCTCTCAAATAACATCTGTCTTTTAAACACAGGAAAAGCAACTTATTGTTGCCCAAGCTCGGCAAAAATGAGCTTTCTCGATTTAGCTTTCGCATCACCATCGCTTTTTACGATTTTAAATGGGATGTTTTAAATGACCCTCTGGGAAGTGATCACCTACCTATTATCATCAGCCTCTCATCGTCTACTTCAGTCATCCCCACAAGACCACGGCGCTGGAAACTTCACCTCGCCGACTGGTCACTTTTTACAGCAAGTGCCACACTAGAAAAAGAATTTTGTGAAGATCTCAGCATAGACGAAATTAATGGAAAGTTTACTACATGCATAATATCGGCCGCTACACTAGCCATACCACCAACAACAGGACTCGTACACAAAAAACATAAAGTATGGTGGACACAAGAATGCACATTGGCAAAAAAAACAACAAAATAAAGCTTGGGGCTCTCTGCGTCGGTATCCCACAGCGGAGAACTTGATTGCCTTTAAGAGGGCCAAGGCCAGAGCGCGATTCGTTCGGAGAAATGCCGAGAAATCCTCGTGGCACATTGACACACATTGACTTCACATTGACACACGTAAACAAAGAGAAAATACCACACGAGCACATACTGCAAGAGTTCTTTGCACTACAAGGAAATTATGACACACTGAATTTTACACTGATGGCTCAAAAACAGAAAGTCATGTGGGATGTGCAGTAATTCAAGGAACAAATGAAAAAATGATACGATTGCCACAGTATGCATCGGTATTTACTGCGGAGTGTTATGCCATCTTTGTAGCTGTAGAACAAACAGTAAAACAAAACATAAAAAATAGCATCATTTACACCGATTCACTGAGTATGCTAAAAGCGCTGCATTCTACAAACGCTGCTGAACCCATAATAGGAAAAATCATACATAACATAGTTAAAATTACAAAGCAAAAACATAACATTATATTCTGCTGGGTCCCTAGTCATGTTGGAATTTTAGGTAATGAGAGAGCAGATGCTTGCGCAGCACAAGCTAGAATTGGCCATATAAAACAAGTTAACATACCACAGAGGGATTTTTCTGAATTACTGCACAGTAAACTCAGGAATAAGTGGCAGATTGCATGGGACGAACAAACAAACAACAAACTACATTCTATAAAACCTGTTTTGGGAAAATGGAGATCATGTACACATCAGGAGCGTTTCATAGAAGTTATTTTGTGTCGACTACGCATTGGACACACACACCTTACTCACAACTTCTTACTGACAAAAAAAGACAAACCTCTCTGCGAAATGTGTGGCGATGAACTCACGGTAAACCACATTTTAATTGTATGCAAAAAACTGGAACAACTGAGGAAAAAATATTTCACAACATTGTACAATGAATACATCCCACTACACCCCATGTTACTTTTAGGAGATCAAGCACTGGTTGATTCTTCAAGCATTTTTAAATTTCTCAGAGAAGCCAATGTTTTATACAAACTTTAGATATAAAAAGCGTAACCTTTAACAAAAGCTCTAACCGTGTGTTTGGCGCATCATAGCCTCAGTTGCTTTTGCGCCATTAAAATCAATATAACTAACTAACTCACCTCACAACTTTGGAACTGCAACGCAGAAATGCAGAGCAGTGTTAGAGAGACACAAACTGCCCTACATTAAAAAACGCAACACTGATACGAAGCCCTCGAAGAGTTGAAAAACATCTTACAAGTGAAGCGCATGCAAAGGAACATGCACATGGTACACCAAAGAGGAAAATGATAGGCCAGTGCTCAAAACCATAGAAACATAAAGGAAGAACGACCGAGAGACACAATACACAGGCGCAGCTGGGCCGGTTAGAGGCATCATAACGATAGCAGTCACAAACAAGGATGGCAATTCCTCAGAAATGGCGCATCAATTTGGTGCAGATACCCAACCAAAACGACGGACGCAGCCATTGCACTCGCAATAACAGCGCAGATAAAAACTGATATAATAATGAATTCGCAAGAAGTGTGCAGGAACTACACCAGGAGATCGAATGATGCGGCAGGCAGCCATTAGGATGGCAAAGGACATCAAGGAAGGCGGAAGCGATCCAAAGCTCATGTGAACACCAGCGCTTCAGTCCGTGGAGGGGTTTTCACTTCGTTTACATAAGAATTTTTCGCACTTTCCTGCTCCTGTCCTTTTATCCCCAATTCCCTTTGCCACGCAGAGTAGCATTTTAGAGAATTTTTTATGCCGGCTAAAATCTCGGCTTTTTAACCAAGGTTGACTCTTTCATTCTCCATAGAGGTAAATGAAGGCGCACACGCTTCTGCACGACCACTCCGACCCGGGCATCCGAACAGATGGACGGGCACTACTCAAACATGCTGAGCACATACTCATACAGCGTACAACTCTATACGCAGAAGATGAAGAACTAGACAAGGTACCAGAAATAACGCTGAGAAGATTAGAAAAGAAAACAGGTAATCTCTATCGTATGCGCGACGAAGCCTGCGGAACGCGTGCATAAAATGTATCTGATACGCACGCAAGGACTTGCCCTTGCCCTCTTTTGCTGCTTCCAGTATAAATACACGCTGCTCAATAATGCTGGGCTTTTTTCCCCCCTTTGGCTTCGGCGTACCTGGACTTCGATGCATGGCGTCAGAAGTGGCTAACTTGACGCCCACTTCTCGGAACATCGGCATGGACTGAAGAAACAAGCCGCGGAATAGATTTCCTACGCCCACCCGATGCACTACACCTCAAAGGGGATATCGCGAAGAATTGGCAGCTCTTCAAGCAGAAGTTCGAACTATTCATTACTGCGACAGAACCAACAGAAAAGCCTCGACCAGAGCCAACAAAAACTGCACTTCTGCTGACTACCGCAGGTGAAGCCATTGAGGTATTTAGCACGTTCGCCTTCTCCGAAAACGAAAGCAACAGTGACTATGCAACGGTAGTCAAAAAGTTTGATGAGTACTGCAAGGCCCAAAGCAATGAGGTATACGAGCGTTACTTGTTCAGGAGACGAGTACAGGAACCGGGCGAGCCATTGGAGCCCTTCTTGCCGGATTTAAGGACTCAAGCACGGTTGCGTAACTTTGCAGGGTTGCTATATTCAATGATCAGGGACCAAATTGTTTTTGGTACAAAGGACGACAAAATACGAGAGAATTAGGTTATTAAGAGAAAACAAGCTGACTCTCCAGGCGGCAGAACAGACCTGCAAGGCTGCCGCGCATGCAGAAATGTGTGAACGAGACCACAAGCAAGTAGACCCGGTTCAGAAGGTGCGCTCTGGTCCTCGGGAAGAGCAGCAGGCGTACAACTGCCAAAGGTGCGCATGAACACACGCACCGCGGAGCTGTCCTGCATTTGGGCGTACATGTCGCAAATGCCAGCGAAAAAACCACTTTGCCATCTTTTGCAAAGCAAAGCAACAAATCGGCGAACTCACTGGTGTCGAAGAGGAATTCGATATACTGAACGTGGCTTTGAGGAGCGTGGTCAGAGAACGCGACTGGCTTGTTCAAGCAAATGTTGGCAAGCAGTCAATTCACCTGAAAGTTGACACCGGTTCCCAAGCCAACATTCTTCCCCTAAGGGTCTTCAACAAGATGCAGCTAAATGCACCATTGAAGCCCAGCTGCGCGACTTTGCGGTCCTTCGGCGGAAGCAAAATTGATCATTTTGGCACCATCACGTTGGAAGTCGAGTTAAACGGTCACAACGCCGCCCTGCAATTCTTTATCGTGAGGAATGGGCAGGCCATACTAGGAGTTGAAGCCTGCGAACGCCTTCGGCTTTTTTCTCGGCAAGTGCACAGCGTGTCGCAAGACTCAGCAGAAAGAGTGGTAGATCAATTCCGTCATCTATTCAGCTGCACAGGTTACGTGAAGCATCACTACCATAGTGTTCTCCGCGACGACGCCGTGCCGGTCGTACAGCCAGCGCGACGGGTGCCACTAGCCCTTCGGGAGCCGCTGCGGGAGGAGCTGCAGCGTATGGAACAGGGCGGAATCATCGCAAAGGTGACCGAGCCCACAGACTGGG
Source organism: Amblyomma americanum (assembly GCF_052857255.1). Taxonomy (NCBI): domain Eukaryota; kingdom Metazoa; phylum Arthropoda; class Arachnida; order Ixodida; family Ixodidae; genus Amblyomma; species Amblyomma americanum. The sequence goes on from NC_135497.1 coordinate 104,517,406, forward strand.
TAAGCCCTCTTGTAATTGTGCGAAAAAAGGATGGACGGCTTAGGGTATGCATGGACCCGAGGAAGTTTAATGATTGTATCAAAAGGGAGCACTACCAGATGCCGACGCGAGAAGACATAGAGGCGGAACTGGCAGGAGCAGCAGTTTTCACGCGCCTCGATGCAAACGCTGGCTTCCGTCAGATACCGCTGGACGAGACAACCTCAAAAATGTGCACGTTTGCAATGCCTTTTGGGCGGTGCCGTTTTTTGAGACTACCCTTTGGAATTTCTTGAGCATCGAAAGTTTTTCAAAAAATTCCTAATGAAATGTTTGAAGGTCTCCCTGGCGTGAGGGCATATGTCGACGACATAATAGTGTGGGGCACGTCGACCAAAGAACACAATGAGCTACTAAGATTAGCGCTAGAGGCGTCTGAACGTGTTGGGTTGACTTTCAACGCGGACAAGTGCACAATCGGCGTGAAACAGAATTTCTAGGCGACGTAATCAGTAAGGAGGGTGTAAGGCGAGTTCCTCCCTGATACAATGCATGATGCAAATGCCAGAGCCGAAGGACAAGCAATCGATGCAGAGAATGCTCGGAGTAGCGAACTACTTCAGCAGATTTATGCCATCGTTGGCGCACAGGACGGCATTGCTACGAAGTCTACTAAAGCAGGGCACAATGTTCGAATGCATGGCGAATCACGCCAAAGAGTGGAACCAGCTGTGCGAATTCATGAGCAAACAGCCACTACTGTCGCTTTTTGACCCTGCTAAAGAATCCAAGATACCGTGCGATGCATCACAGAACGGCTTGGGCGCTGCTTTGCTGCAGTGTCACGATAACTATTTGAAGCCGGTCGCGTACGCGTCTAAAGCTCGCACGGAAGCCCAGCCGCGATATTCGCAAATAGAAAAAGAGGCGATGGCTATCGTGTGTGGCTGTCAAAGATTCAATCATTTCACGTATGGACATCAGGTTATCGTAGAGACTGATCACCTACTTGTGATTGCTATATCCCAGAAATCAATCGGTTACATGCCACCTAGACTACAACGATTCTTTCTGCGACTACTTCGATACGATATCAAATGGGTTTTTGTTCCAGGAAAACTTTTCTTGGCTGACATGCTGTCCCGGGCTTCAGTGAACTCCGTGAAGTTCGACGCCGACAGTGAAGATGCAGAAGTACACGCTGTGAGTGTGCTCGCGTCTCGCGGGAGCCATAGAACTTTGACGCGACTAGCCGCTGAGACTAGCAAAGACGAATACTTGAGCAGTGTGCTCTCAAGTCTGGGCAGAGGCGAGCCAATCGAAGGCCAGTAGAAGCCGTTTACTAGCGAGCTGTCGCAAGTCCAGGGAGTTCTGTTAAAGGGCTGCAAGGTTGTGATTCCCGCCAGCATGAAGTGCGAAATACTAGAAAATATTCACCAAGGCCACTTGGGTATAAACAAATGCAAATCGAGAGCCCTAGAGGCAGTCTTCTGGCCGGGCATGAATAGCGACATTGAAACCTTCGTTCAGACATGCGCGGTGTGCAGGAAATACTCGTACAGTCAGCCAAGCGAGCCGCTGCAGATGCGCCTAGTGCCTGAGTAACCGTGGCACCGAGTTGGCATCGGCTGTCCAACTTTCTAGAGGTGGAGCTGCTCCAAGATACATCGGCTAGCACGGTCATTCAAGTAACCAGCGCTATCTTCGCGCGATACGGCATACCTATGCAAGTGTGTTCAGAAAGCGGACCCCCTTTCTCAAGCAACCAGTTTGCAGAATTTTCAAGGAAATACGATTTTCTTAATATCGCGTCTACTCCCAGATACCCACAATCGAATGGCTTAGCAGAAAAGGGGGTGCAAGTGGTCAAACGGATATTAAAGAAAAGCGCTGAAACCAATCAAGATTTCTGGATCGGTTTGCTTGCTTACAGGACAGCCCCACTGGAAGGTGCTGCACCACCGGCAGTGATTCTTCTGGGCCGAAAGCTACGGACAACGCTGCCAGCTATTCAAGATGGCCCTGGTTTACATGTGGTCGAGCAACGTCAGGCGATGAACAACCGGGAACCATTACCATCGCTTAGACAAGGTGACGTCGTTCGCGTGAAGAAGCTCTTCTGCGACAAAAAAGCAAGCGTCACGCAGCACTGTGCTCAACCCAAGTCCTACAACGTGTTCACCGAAGATGGGAGGCTTCTGCGCCGCAACCGAAAGCATTTAATGCCTACGAAAGAAGCATTTCGGCGTGAGCTTGATGACGACAGCGAGGACGCCTCCGGAAACAGTGCATCGCAGCAGCAGCAGCGACCAGTGACGCTTGATGGTGGTGCAGTGCCAAGCGCTCCGGTGTTAAGACGATCACAGAGACCACGTGTAACCCCGCGACGCTTGGAATAAGGCAGGAACTTTGAGCAAGTCTCTTCGATTATTGTTTTGTGAATTGAGCTGATGTAATGCTTATAGCTTTGCTCTTTGTGTTTTGATGCTTTTTATTCCGAAAGAAGGAAGATGTATCGTATGCCGCGACGCGAAGCCTGCGCAGCGCGCGCATAAAGTGTCTGTTACGCACGCGAGGACTTGCCCTTGCCTCTTTTGCTACTTTCAGTATAAATACGCGCTGCTCAATAAAGCTGGGCTCCCCCCCCCCCCCCCCCCCCCCCTTTGGATTCGGCGTACCTGGACTTCGATGGAATAGCCTTCGGTGGCGTAGTTTTTTTTTCTCGTCAAAGCAACTGCTTCTGGATTGTAAATGTACTGAAATCGTACATGACGTCGTCATGACCACCCCCCCCCCCTCCCCAGCGCTGTGCGTCGCGACGAAGCCTGAAATTCGTTGCGGTTTTGATCGGTTATTACGTCGCCATTTCAAATGCTAGCCTAAAAAGACTTCGCATACTTTACCTACAAATTTGACATATTCGCGCCCTTTTAAGTTCGCCGAATGCTAACTTACGCAGCCGCCCTTTAAGTCAACGGTGGTCGCCGATGGTTTATTTAAAAAAGGAGGGGTCTGCAGTCACGGCTGCGTCGCCAAGAAGGTACTTCCTGTCTGCGACTGCACGTAGGGTAAAGTACTGCTAGACTTTCACGGTGAGGAAAAGCGATGTTAGGGTAGCTGCAGCGATAGATAGAATGTACTGGTCTGATGCAGTGGTTGTTTATCTGCTTGAGGGCTGAGAAAAAACATTTTGGGGTAAGGCATAGGCGCGTCCCCGTATGATGAGAGGCGTTAGTGGAAACGTCAAGCCCCTCTTTTAACTGGTGTTCTCGCTTTGCCAGAGCATTTAAACAATAAATTCAGTTGCACGTTTTTGAAAGCATTAAGTCTTTTTCGCGCGCTACATGATTCATGATCTTTTGAATGGTAGTGCGCTTAGTTGGCGTAGACAGAGAGAAGACTTCGATGAATTCCCAAGGATAAGTTAGGCTGGCTTAATAAGAGACCAATGATCGCACCTGTATACTGAAGTTCAGATCACAAAAAGGCCCCATTAGTGAGAATAAGCGAGGGAGAGTGGTTAATGTACGGCGTAGTTAGCCGATTTCTAAAGTTCCAACATGCTGGAATCAGGTTAAGACGTGGAATATGCGAAATCGAAGCTATTTTAACGAGCCAGCTGGAATTCTGGGAGGTGTCTATAAATGGCGGGTGAATGAGAAGGGTCACTTGACTGCGGCGATCGAGGAAGGAAATAGTGAATTCTCCCATTTAGGCAGATCACAATCATACATGTCAGCATGACGGTAGCCTCCTGCGACTCTGCGTGCAACCTGTTTCACACTGACGATTTCCTTGCGGTGTTAAACTGCCGGTTATCAAAACGGAACTTGACGGCCATGGCGCCACTGCTGTAAGGCGAGAGAATGGCAAAGCGGCGGAAGACAAGTACTTCTCGCAACGATCTCACTTGCCTTTTGCAAAAATAACCGCAAAAAGTTTTGCCAGGTAATTTCACCGGGTCATGCCTAAAATTTAGTGCGCTTGTACAATTTTGGATCAAACTCCGATTGCAGATGTTTTTCTGCCTTCAATGTTTCCTCCGTCCGTTCTAGTGCGAACGCACTCATAATGCTTACCAACACCGACCAAGAATCATGTCGCCTGCGTACGTAGGTAGACAAAAAGAAACTAGACAAATATTTAAGCAGGGAGTCAAACCCGGGGCAGAGCGAACGGACCAGCTTCGCAGGCCGCTGCGCGAGAGAACTAAGCTATCGCCGCAGCCAATCAAGCCTCATGTTAAACTGAAACACACTGCCGCGCTGTGCGTTGCAACATCGTCGTCTGCCATCTGCGGCGCGAACATATCAGATCAGCTTAACCTCGATCAGAGCTTAAGCTGAATCTCATATCGTCGCCGGACACCAGAGCAAAACCATGCATGAGCCAGTCAGGCTAAACACATGCTTTCGTACATCTACTCTGTTTAACTACATTCAAATCCTACCAATTTTTCAACAGGTAGGCACACTCCAGAGTTCCCATTTTGACAGAGCATATTGCATATTTTCCCACCAGTATTAATGTCATTTTTTTTTCTGTTTCTAGCGTAACGTGTATCTTCGAAAAAGAAAATGATTCCGAGGTACTATAGGGTGTTAATTTTACAAATAATGGTATTTTATATATCAGTTTTCAACTATTTGACTTTGCAAGAAATTTTGCGAATGCGTAAAAAAAATTAACCGTTTTGTGTTTCGTCGGAAAACTAAAAAATTGGTTTCCTTGAGGCACGAATAATCATTAATTGAACAATAATCCATCAATCCTACTTTTTTTTCGGAAAAAAAAGCTATGGTCTCCCGGCTAAGCAGCTTGACGGAGGTCCAGGATACCGTTACATGAGAGCGGGGCTGGGCACGATACTTCAAAAAAGTATCTTTATCATTACCCGATGCTCTACAAAATTGTATTTCATTTAGCGATACAAGATAGAGAACCGTAATTGATTTTCGATGCACATACTCCATAGTATATCGTCAATATTTCGATGCATCATTGAAATCTTCAATTTTAATAAAGCCGGTAATATGATTACCTATGTTAAAAAATGAGTACTTTCTGCGTTTTTAGTGTGTCCGATATAATGCATTGTTTGTGAAAGGACTTAGACAAATCCGGCCGTGCGGATTTTTTAAAGCTGCAGTCGGCGCAACTGGTTTTGTTAGAGCTCTAGCATAGGACTGGAGTAACGGTGACGTTTGAAGAGTCATTTCTATAAGCAGCCTAGGAATAACTGTTTTTAAGCTAATATGCTTTATGCAAACCGCCCTGTGGTCACTTCATTACTTACGGAGAAACTTGATTTTTTTATGCTTTTAGTTTGTTACTTACCGCGTTGCCTCTGCTTTTGCCCTGTGCTAACTAAATGGTGCAAGTTCCGTGCACTTGGGAAAGCTGAACAGTTATTTCCCCAGCACTGCGTTTAACAGAAGCTTAAAGTTGAACATACTGTGTTAAAAGCTAGAAAGAAAGCAACAACAAATAAAAGGACTGAAAGTTGTATGTAAAAACATATCTGGATGATCTCTGTTATTTAGTAGTTACCTTTCCTTAAGGGTCTTAAGTAACAGCATTTTCTCAAGCCACCAGATGCGGCCCGTGCTTTAACAGAAGCAAATATAAAAACGCTCGCTACAGGAGCGGACATGCGCGTTGTCGTGTTTTATTTAATGAAGGCGCCTTTGTCAACGGGTCAAAGTGAAGAATGTCTACTCGAGGATCTTGGAGGTAGGTAATCAAGTTTCCCTAGAGCCTCTTGAGAGAACTACGCTTTGCTGTAGCGCTTTCTTCTCAAATCAAAGAACGCATAAGCTGATGAATTTGAGGATGCCGGCACTGATGACCCCATTGGCCAGAGTGTGGAAGAGCGTGTGACCTTCGTAGCGCTGACAAAGTCAACAACAGTTTATTCTGTAAGCTCCTGAGCGCGACCGCGGGAGTCCTTCCATTTCTGTTCGCAACCACCGCAATATGAAACAAGAATGGAGAATAGCAAAACCGTTCATACCTTTGCACTAGGTTTTGTCCCCCAAAAGGTAATCGAACCTGCGCGTAAATCTGTCCTTAACTGTACCCAAAAAATGTTACAAATCAATTCAGTCCTGGCACTGGCTAGCCTCGCATACGACCATGTGAACACCGTCTTGGTTGGCGAGCAGCTTTCGTAGCTCAGTGTATTTTGTACTGTGCTCGTTTTGCACAAGTTGTGCTGCATCTGTACCCCCATCAGCTGTACAAGAGAGCTGTTTGTTGTTTCTAGCACAACGGTGGGACCGTCTTCTCGTCCCTTCCGTCCACATAGTTAGTGTGCAGCAGCGCAACATATACGTCGTCTCCCCTTCGAGCAACGAACGTACTATTTGTCCGTAAAGTTTCGAGACTGATTTATTTTATTTTCTAGAAATGATCCCCCAAAACAAATGTTTGTGCGTATGTGTAGCGCCATCTTTTCGGACTAACCTGAGCTATTTATGCTAGTTGCTGTGGCAGCCACTAGATGGCACTACATATAGAAGGTTATCTGATTGGTGGCTAAAATCAAGAGAAGAAAGAGTAAAATTTCATGTCATGGCTAAGTGGCTTGAGCATCGCCCGATTTAAAGGGTTCAGCTGTATCCATCCATCCATCCATACGTTGTCACTAATCGTCTGCGCATTCCACTGAGTGAATGTGGAGAGATGGACGTTCACCTCGAACAGCGTGTAAACATAATATTCTATGTCAAGCTTGGCACAACAGCCACGCGGACGTATGAGCTCCTTCATGAGCTTATTGCAACGAGACATTAGACGTTTTTAGCATACCGGAGACGTACTACCGAGACGTATACTGGTTTACCGGACCCCTCTTGCGCATGCTCAGTGGCATTGTTGGGGTCAGAGGGAGCCACTGCGCGTGCCCAAGAAGGGTCCAGTAAACCAGTATACGTCTCCGGTAGTACTTCTCCGGTATGCTAAAAACGTCTATTATCGCGGGCGCGAGTTTTCGAGAGACACAAGAGGTTCGTTTCGGGGAGAACGTTGGTGGAGGACGACACAATGCAGGGAGGCGCTCTTCAACCTCACGGAATGAAAACAACGTGACCTCGGATCAGGGAAATCGCACAGCAAGACCGCACCATTACAGTCCGCATACTATCAGATGCTCTCGACATTAGTAAGACAACATATGGCACCAAATTTTGCGTAAGAACTTCGTGAAACGAAAGCTGGATGCCAGACTTGTGCAGCCACTCCCTCCCACAGGAACAGAAGGACACGCGGCCATCAGTGAGCGCTGATTTGCTATCCGAGGCAGAGAAGGATGCTGCATTCGTCGACAGCATCATTGCTGAAAGACGAAACGTGGTGTTTTCAATACGATCCTCAACAAAGAGGCAGAGCGCCGAGTGGCGGTCCAAAAGCTCTCCGGCGTTGAAAAGGTGCGGCGACAGAAGACCAAAACAAAGACGATGCTGGTAGTTTTTTTCGATGCCAGAGGTGTCATACA